>NC_090656.1:1470228-1477728 GCF_040937935.1 Hyperolius riggenbachi | reverse complement strand
CTACAGAGAGCGACGTCTTAATCCTGAGTGGGGACAGGTCTAATCTCCCCACCTGGTTGCCTTTGCGGTAACCCACATTTTGTAAGTATAATACTTACTTTTCACTTAATCCCTTTATCCAGTACATACTGCACTATATTGGGCTCTCGGTTTTTCTGCTTTACAATGTGTATTACATTCACATGAAGTCTAAAAGTATAAAGGTGCGTACACACATGCGACTATAGTCGTTTGTAACGATCGTTCCCCGATCTTTACCAACGACGATCGTTACAAAAAACGAACCGACGACTATTAAGGCAAACGACGAACGAGGCAAATCGCTACAAAACAAAGTTCTGTCTTGGCGGATTTTTACCACCGACGATCGTTAGCAAAAGTGGTACATCGTTGGAAACGATCGTTCGTACCAGGCTGGACATGCGCATTTCTCTTTTTCTCCAAGGAACTTTACAATTTTATGCGCAGGCGCATTAAGTGCTTTTACGTGGTGTAACGTTCGTTCTAACGATGTGATCGTTACACACTTTTTACAACTAACTTTACTTCGGTCGTTCTTTCGTCAATTAAAAGATCGTTCGTCGTCCTCAACAAACGATCGTTGTCGCATGTGTGTACGTAGCATAAGTCTCTCCCCACTACCTCCGCTTCACCCTGTCTGAGACCAACTCCTCATTATCTGCTTTCCTCCATCCCTGCATAGGAAGGGAAAGGCTGGCCTGCTGTGGAAGGGATCAGCAAGTCACGCTCCCCTAATGGGATTACACAGCTGCGCCAGTCATTTGTTAAAGCAAAACAGACAAGTCTCGATAGTTGCCTCGGGAGGGGGAGCCTCTGGATCCTACTGAGGGAAGCCATCCCGGGCCAGTGCTGAGACCCCCGGGGAGCGTCCGCACTGCTCATGCATTAGCACAGACTCCTGCTCAGGCTTTGGCGGAAAATCTGAGCCCGATTTGTTCTGTGTTACTGCACAGACAGCTCGCCGATGTGCAGCAGCACGGACCCGATCGGACTCAGTTTTTCCGCCTGTTAAACTTTTTTTCTATTTATTTTATTTATTTATTTTACTACATGGTACCTTTTTCAGTACGGTTTCATGTATTTCTCCTTCACGGCCGGTCTTTGTGCTGCCGGTCTTTGTGCTGCCAGTCCTTGCACTGATCTCTGTGTGTAGTTTCTGTTGATTTTTATTTTTTCTTAGTGACTATATTTCTGTCCTTGCAGCAAATTCCAGAGCAAAGCATCATCCTGTTCCACGCCTGCGCTCACAACCCCACCGGGGTGGACCCCAAAAAGGAGCAGTGGAAAGAGCTGGCTGCTGTCGTCAAGGTAACACCATTTTAATAATCAGTTTATTTCCTTCAGGTGGTAATCCTAACCTGAAAAGCTGGTTCATTGCTCTAATTCCCACTCCTCCACGTCCATTGCATAGGATGCAATTGATCCTCTGTGCAACTTTGCAAGGAATCTGCACAAAGTAATCTGGAAAAGGGAATCCGTATGGAATCTGAAAGAAATTTGCAAAAAAACTGCAAGGAAAATGCAATGAAATTTCATTGCATCTGTCACTTCCTGGTAGCGCTGATTGCGCACTTCCGGTTTGGGGCAGGGGGGGTACCACCAGTGTGGGCATGTACTCTTACATGCCCACTACATATGGGGCAGAGATCAGGGTTTTTGGGGGGCCTGATGCGCCACAAACAGCTGTTGCAGAAATGTCCCGCATAGCAGGACATACAAGCGCAAAGGGTTAAAGCTGACGGAAGATTCCCTTACTATATCGGTGTAGTACCACCTTAGACTGAGACCTGTAGGGGGGAAAAGTGCCCAATGTGGGTGCTTGCTTAGGTAGAGGGAAGCTTGTGGATAATCCAGGCTCCACCCGTCCTGCTGCTCCTCGCTGTTCCTCCGCCAACCTCTCCGCAAAACTGTCCACAAGCCCTGATTGACGGCTCGTGCATGTGCCGATGTATGGAAAAATCGGAGCCCGAGCATGTCCTTCCTGCTGCGCAGGAGCGTGCGGAGAGATTTGGGAGCACACAAGGTGGGCGGAGCAAGCCTCTGGAGGATCGTGTGTGTGTTGTTTTTTTTTGTTTTGTTTTTTTAAGAAGCTCACCGATTTTTACTTTAACGGACATCTAACGAGAAAGATGTGAAGGCTGCCATATTTATTTCCTTTTGAACAAAACCGTTTGCCTGGCTGCCCTGCTTATCCTCTGCCATACACCCTGAACTAGCATGGAGCAGATCAGGTGTTTCTGACATTACTGTCAGATCTAGCTGCAGGCTTATCTCTGGTGTTAAGACACTACTGCAGCCAAATAGACCAGCAGGCCTGCCAGTCAACTGGCATTGTTTGACAGGAAATACATATGGCAGCCTCCCTATACCTTTCACTTCAGTTTGCTTTTTGTTTTTTATAACTTTCAGAGCCTGTGTTACTGACCATGAAGTCTGGCTGCCATGGTTTACACCCAGGTAATCTGGGCATCTGCAGTTTACATTTTGCCATGTGTGGTCCCTCCCCGAGCCTTTAGCAGTAAAGCTTTCACTTCAGCTTAGGATGTAGGGGAGTTCCGGTTTCTGTTGCAAAGATTGGCAATTTGGAAAACGTTTACACTTTAACTGGAACTGCACATTAAAAATATAATCTATGAAAGACCAAATGTTTGTTTTACTCAATGGATGTCTGCTTTCCAGAGCCGGCGCCTCTTCCCATTCTTTGATATGGCATACCAGGGTTTCGCCAGCGGAGACATAGACCGGGACGCCTGGGCTGTGCGCCACTTCATCCAGGAGGGCCTAAATGTGGCATTGTGCCAGTCCTACGCTAAAAACATGGGGCTTTATGGTAAGAAATGGCATTCTATGCAGTTATGCCATAAGTTAGCTTTGTGATATTTTGTAAAGCAGCCACTAGATGGCAGTACAGTACACAGTCACAGAACACTCTGAAGGGTGCAGGATTTTTTTCCAGCCACTAGATGGCAGCAGGTCAATGTGAATGACCTCACTTGAATGGATTGCTTTGTACAGTATAGGACACAGATGTCAAACACAAGGCGCGCAAGTCTGACACCCCCAATTTAATGTGGCCCTTAAATTTCAATTCTGCATGTTTGTAAAGCAGTAACATTAGGACTAGGGATGAACAATGACATGAAACATTTTGGAGTTAATGCAGCATTATGCAAATATCGCATGCAAATTTCTGCAGCTCAAACATGAACCAAATTCTGAGGTAAAATTTGATTGGTCCATCTTCAAGATGTGCAAATTTGCATATAAAATGTGCACAATCCTGCATCAACTCGAAATTACTTGCAACTCATTGGGCCAGATTTATCAAAGCCATCCTGTGCCCTCGATGTCACTCACTGCTGCTCCTGTCCCCCCCCCCTGCCAGCTAGTTTCGTTATTGCCAACTCAGTCGGCGGGCCGCCACGTGTACATTTGCATGCATTTCCGCGGTGCAGGAAGCTATCGCGGACATTAACGCATACATTACGCATTGCACCTCCAACGTTTAAAAATGTATGCGTTAATGTCCGCGATAGCTTCCTGCACCGGCGGGAATGCATGCAAATGTACACGTGGCTGAAACTGGCTGGCTGGTTAGTTTCCCTGTTTACACTTACAGGTTATTGCTGGGAAGTAGTGACAGTCATGTGTAGGAGAAGCATCTGGTCAGGTGATAGATATGTAAGTCTCTGATTAGTGATGGTCATGTCTAGGAGAAGTCATGGAGAAGCATGTGATCAGTGTGGTCAGGTGATAGATATGTAAGTCACTGATTAGTGATAGGCGTGTCTAGGAGAAGTCATGGAGAAGCATGTGATCAGTGTGGTCAGGTGATAGATATGTAAGTCTCTGATTAGTGATGGTTGTGTCTAGGAGAAGTCATGGAGAAGCATGTGATCAGTGTGGTCAGGTGATAGATATGTAAGTCTCTGATTAGTGATGGTTGTGTCTAGGAGAAGCATGTGATCAGTGTGGTCAGGTGATAGATATGCAAGTCTCTGATTAGTGATGGTCGTGTCTAGGAGAAGTCATGGAGAAGCATGTGGTCAGTCTGGTCAGGTGATATATATGTAAGTCTCTGATTAGTGATGGTTATGACTAGGAGAAGTCATGGAGAAGCATGTGATCAGTCTGGTCAGGTGACAGATATGTAAGTCTCTGATTAGTGATGGTCATGTCTAGGAGAACGCCTGGAGAAGCATGTGATCAGTGTGGTCAGGTGATGGATATGCAAGTCTCTGATTAGTGATGGTCGTGTCTAGGAGAAGTCATGGAGAAGCATGTGATAGACAAGACAAATAACATTTATATTGCGCTTTTCTCCTTGCGGACTCAAAGCGCCAGAGCAGAGCAGCAGCCACTAGGGCGCGCTCTATTGGCAGTAGCAGTGTAAGGGAGACTTGCCAAAGGTCTCCTACTGAATTAGTGCTGGCTTACTGAACAGGCAGAGCCGAGATTCGAACCCTGGTCTCCTGTGTCAGAGGCAGAGCCCTTAACCATTACACCATCAGCCAATCAGTCTCTGATTAGTGATGGTCGTGTCTAGGAGAAGCATGTGATCAGTGTGGTCAGGTGATAGATATGTAAGTCTCTGATTAGTGATGGCCATGTGTAGGAGAAGTCATGGAGAAGCATGTGATCAGTCTGGTCAGGTGATAGATATGTAAGTCTCTGATTAGTGATGGTAGTGTCTAGGAGAAGTCATGGAGAAGCATGTGATCAGTCTGGTCAGGTGATAGATATGTAAGTCTCTGATTAGTGATGGTCATGTCTAGGAGGAGTCATGGAGAAGCATGTGATCAGTGTGGTCAGGTGATAGATATGTAAGTCTCTGATTAGTGATGGCCATGTGTAGGAGAAGTCATGGAGAAGCATGTGATCAGTCTGGTCAGGTGATAGATATGTAAGTCTCTGATTAGTGATGGGCGTGACTAGGAGAAGTCATGGAGAAGCATGTGATCAGTGTGGTCAGGTGATAGATATGTAGGTCTCTGATTAGTGATGGCCATGTCTAGGAGAAGTCATGGAGAAGCATGTGATCAGTCTGGTCAGGTGATAGATATGTAAGTCTCTGATTAGTGATGGTTGTGTCTAGGAGAAGTAATGGAGAAGCATGTGATCAGTGTGGTCAGGTGATAGATATGTAAGTCTCTGATTAGTGATGGTTGTGTCTAGGAGAAGTAATGGAGAAGCATGTGATCAGTGTGGTCAGGTGATAGATGTATGTCTCTGATTTGCTAGTCATGATCATGTGGTGAAGCAGGATGTGATCCCAGCAAATCAGAGCTTTGTAGATCTATCAGCTGATGAAACAAATCACATGCTCCTCCGTGACTTCTCCTAGACATGGCTGTCCCTCCTGGGAAGTCTGGAATGCTGAAGGTGACCAGTCTCTGTGTCCTCCTCCTCTAGCGGAACGTGTTGGTGCTTTCACTATGGTCTGCAGTGATGTAGATGAAGCCAAGAGGGTGGAGTCCCAACTAAAGATTCTCATTCGTCCCATGTATTCCAATCCTCCCATCAATGGGGCAAGAATAGCCGCGGCAATATTGACTCAGGCCGACCTGCGCAGCGAGTGGTATGTATGGATCTCCCAGAAAGGAGTCTCTAATTGTTATCCCTTGTCCTGTCTGTGCCCGCCCCCCCAGCTCGTCCTGTCTGTGCCCCGCCCCCCCAGCTCGTCCTGTCTGTGCCCCGTCCCCAGCTCGTCCTGTCTGTGCCCCTCCCCAGCTCGTCCTGTCTGTGCCCCGCCCCCCAGCTCGTCCTGTCTGTGCCCCGCCCCCCAGCTCGTCCTGTCTGTGCCCCGCCCCCAGCTCATCCTGTCTGTGCCCCGCCCCCCAGCTCGTCCTGTCTGTGCCCCGCCCCCCAGCTCGTCCTGTCTGTGCCCCGCCCCCCAGCTCGTCCTGTCTGTGCCCCGCCCCCCAGCTCGTCCTGTCTGTGCCCCGCCCCCCAGCGCGTCCTGTCTGTGCCCCGCCCCCAGCTGGTCCGTAATTGTTTGCCTAGTCCTGTCTGTGTGCCCCCCCCCCCCCCCGCTCAGCTTGTCTGTAATTGTTTTCCCCAATTCTGTCTCTGCCTGCTCCCCCCCCCCCCCCCCCCCCGTCCAACTCGTCTGTAATTGTTTTCCCTCTTCCTGTCTGTAACCCCCCCCTTCCCCCCCCCCCCCCCCTCGCTTGTCGGTGATTGTTTCTCCTAGTCCTGTGTGTGCCCCTCCCCTGAGATTTGCCCTCTTGAGTTGACCTAGAATCCCTCTCTTCCTATAGGTTGCAGGAGGTGAAGGGGATGGCTAATCGCATCATCAGCATGCGAGAGCAGCTGGTCTCCAATCTGAAGAAAGAAGGCTCCATCCACAACTGGCAGCACATCAGCGACCAGATCGGGATGTTCTGCTTCACGGGACTCAAACCCGAACAGGTGAGGGATCAGGATGAGGGGATGAAACCCGGGCAGGTGAGGGATTGGGATGAAACCCGGGCAGGTGAGGGATTGGGATGAAACCCGATCAGGTGAGGGATTGGGATGAAACCCGGGCAGGTAAGGGATCAGGATGATGGGATGATACCCGGGCAGGTAAGGGATCGGGATGATGGGATGAAACCTGAGCAGGTGAGGGATCGGGATGATGGGATAAAACCCGAGCAGGTGAGGGATCTGGGTGATGGGATGAAACCCGAGCAGGTGAGGGATCGGGATGATGGGATGAAACCCGAGCAGGTGAGAGATCAGGATGATGGGATGAAACCCTAGCAGGTGAGGGATCGGGGTGATGGGATAAAACCTGATCAGGTAAAGGATCGGGGTGATGGGATGAAACTTGATCAGGCGAGGGATCGGGGTGATGGGATTTAGGCTGTTCTAGAATCCTGCCAATCAGATCTTTGAAACATATGAATTGCTAAAAGTACAGATTTGTGGTGAACAAATTGCTGTTTCAAGTGCAAATTCTCTGTCAAGAACTGAAAAAAAAAAAAAAAAAAAAAAATAGGAAGCCGATCTAATCCTTCAAGGCTTTACTATTCTATAGATTCCCAGTGGTTCAGGTTTCTACCAGCCAGTAGTCTCAACTGGCGGTTACCAGGGAGCCATGGGGGCGCTCTGCAGAGCATTGGGCAGTGGAAACCACTTAGGGCCTGAGCCCATTAACGCAGTTGTGCGCAGTTGTCTGCTTTTCAGCATCTGTAACATTGCTGTCTTGCTGAATATCGGGCACACCTGCGCACAAGTGCGTTAGTGGGCTCATGCCCTTACCACAGCCCCATGGGGGGCCGTACTCTTCACTTCCTGCACTTACCAGCTGCTCTGCAGCATCCTCATACGGCTCCTGATGAGTGCATGTCACCCGATGCAGGTCAGGTGCCACATCGGGAGCCGTATGAGGATGCAGCAGAGCAGCTAGGAAGTGCAGAGTATGACCGTCGTGCACGATCACAGCTGCTTTTATTGCTGGACATGAGTCTCGTGTCCAGGAGCCCGTAGAGCAGC
>NC_090656.1:1302320-1470028 GCF_040937935.1 Hyperolius riggenbachi | reverse complement strand
GTATGGCCGTCGTACACGATCGCGGCTGCTTGTAGTGCTGGACGTGAGTCTCGTGTCCAGGAGCCCGTAGAGCAGCTAGTTTGGACGTGAGACTCGTGTCCAACAACCAGAAGTGGTTAACATTTAAATGTCATGCTTACTATTATGTATGTATTTTTTTTTCCCTGTTGTCAAGCATGTACATTGGCATCCTGTCAAAAGAGAAAATCTCTTGTTTTTTTTGTGTTGTGTTCTCAAGTTTGACCAAGGGGCCAGAAATGGGTGTGGCCATTACAGGATGTGGGTGGAGCTAAATATAATAGTGTAACGCAAAGGCAGTGGGCCCGAGAAGTGACCCTGCAGGTGATTGGACAATGTTACACACGGCAGCACCAAACACAGGCCCAGGAACAGCAGACAGACCCCTCAGACGGCATGTGGGCTAAAGTGAAGAAAATTACCACGCTCAGCGAGATTTGTCTTTCACGTGTGTGCGCAATAAAGGGGTCATGTTAGTAAGTACAGTGCGTAATATCAGAATGTTTTTTTCCACTAACAATATTCTGTTATAATGCACAGCGTACTGACCAACATGACCACTTTATATACATAGAAGAAAAACGTATAGCTGAGTATCAAAAAAGCATTCTTGGGCCTGGTTCACTCTGCTGGAGCTTTATCGCTAGTGATACGTAAAGCTCTTGCTAATGCAATGCTGTGGGGGATTGTTATAAAGTCACATCTCTTAAGTGTGATCACATCCATAGCATTGCATTAGCAAGAGTTTTTTTCACATCACAAAGCGCTCAGAAAAAGCTCTTGCAGTGTGAAATGGGCCTAGTTTAACCTGTTAAAACACCTGCGCTTCTGGTATGAAGCACCATTTAGTGTAATGACAACTTTATTGCACAGATAGGATATCCAAGGTGAACTACAGGCTACAGGCATGTGTGGGCAGGAGTCCTCATGCTTTCTCCTTTCCTTCTTTACTGATGTTAGGTTGTCTGTAATAGGCCCCGATGGTGGCGGCGAGTCAGCCAAGTCTCACACTACTACGCATGCGCTGGGCCATCGGAACGCCTCCTTCATCGCATGCAAAGCGACTATTATTAGATATGCTGCATACGGTGCACTAACTAGTTATGTCCCGCAGGACCATCTGAAGTCCCAGGGTGTAGATAGTCGCAGTTCCCCTTCACCCATCTAAGTGCCTGTGATCAATGACCATTGATAATGCGTGTAGGTGTTACTTTTTTTACTTCCTGTTAGCGTACTAACCGTATGCACAGGAAGATAATTATTGGCCTCAATTCACTGAGCTTTATCAAACACTTTACCGAACGTTTGACAATTTACCTCATGGGTAAAATCTCATTTTTAATTCACTACAGTGTTATAGGATTATTGAACGTTTTATCGATAAAACGTTCAATAATCCTATAACACTGTAGTGAAATCAAAATGAGGTTTTACTCATGAGGTAAATTATCAAACGTTCGGTAAAGTGTTTGATAAAGCTCAGTGAATTGAGGCCAATGAGGGGGACATCTAGTGACCAGATGGTAAAATTACAGCTACATACTTTATTTTATTAAAAAAAAAATCTACCATTAAAATTGACCCCTAAATTCCTCTCCCATAGTTGCCAAAATAAAACCTTTACATATACATAGAAAAAGTTGAATCCCTAAGGTAACTTTAGTCACGAGGGTATATTACTGTTATTTTTGCAAATAAGGGCTTGTAATTGGTGGCAGCTGCTAAACTGAAAAAATACACCTTTATTTCCAAATAATATTGTTGCCTTTATATTGTGATAGGGATATCATTTAAACAGTGTAATATCCAAGACAATTTGGGAAATAAAATATGTGGGTTTTAATTACAGTAGCATGTATTTGAAATAATGGATCATTTTTCCGGTAACCTCCTAAACGTTACGCCGCTCAGGAGGTTTTGCTACTTTTTGCCCCCATAATAAAATAATGTTCTCACATAGCTGTAAAACCTGTAGCTGGCACTAGGCTAGTTAGTAAAGGTGTCCGGCACCCCCTGATCCAGCCAGTGTATACATTACCCAGCCTGGATCCTGCGATCGGCGCAGCCTCCCTGCACAGCTCCGGTCTTCACTATGGGTAGGATCGCACATGACGTTGACGTCATGCACAAACCCGATCCTCCCCCTAGAGAGACCGGAGCTGTGCAGGGGGGTCGCGCGATCGCTGGATCCAGGCTGGTATATCCTTTTGTTACAGTTGTCCTTTAAAGTGGACCCAAATTAAAAATACAAGATTTCAGAAATATCGATTTTCTAAATTATAATAGCAGCCTTTTTCAGCTGCATGATGACAAATCTAAAATATTTTACATTTATTGTCGGAACCCCTCCCCTCCTTTCATATTGCCGGGACAGAATCCGGCAGACTGGTGGAGGAGATAAAAAACAAAACACAGGCTGCTCCTGATGATGTCACAGGGGAGGTGATCTCAGCTTGTGTGAGATTTCACATAGACGACGCCCCTGTGAGGGAGGGTAGCTGATGACAAACACACCCATGATCTAAAACCTCCTACTAAGCTCAGAAGTAATGGCTGCCACCTGTATAACCCAGCATGGTGGTATAGTAGTTAGCGCTCTTGCCTTGCAGCTCTGGGTCCCAGGTTCGAATCCCAGCCAGGGTACTATCTGCAAGGAGTTTTTATGTTCTCCCCCAGCACTCTGGTTTCCTCCCACATCCCAAAAACATACAGATAAGTAAATTGGCTTCCCCCTAAAATTGGCCTTAGACTACAATACATACACTACACAATACATACATACACATATGACTATAGTAGGGATTAGATTGTGAGCCCCTCTGAGGGACAGTTAGTGACAAGACTATATACTCTGTACAGCGCTGCGTAATATGTCGGCGCTATATAAATACTAAATAATAATAATAAAAATAATAATAGTTATGGAAAGAGAAGGGTGAAAAGCATGCACTGAAATGCTCATAGGCTTGAAGGAGTGTTTATTTATCTTTGTATGTGTCAGAGTGCTGCAACTAAATATTTTGAATTAAAATGTTTAGTTTGGGTCCGCTTTAAGGGGGAAAAAAAACCCTTAATGGTTATTTAGTTAATGAAGTGCACTCCCTGCAATGGGAAGGAGAGTGTGATCAGGGAAAGCAGAGTGCACACTGAGTGGCTTGGCGGGCTGGATGTGGCCTGCGGGACGTAGTCTGACCACCCCCTGACTAGATTAAACGTTGCCATTACAGACCACCTGAGGTGAGTGTATTGTCCTCCCCACTCACCCCTCCCATCTGTGTCATACACCACATGTCTCCACCCCCTCACAAGTAAGGCCCGCCTCACATTAGCGTTTCTTTTGCTGGGCCGGCGTAGGTATCCAGCTATCAGGATCATATAAAAACTGTCAGTTCTTCAGTTTTCTATTAGTTCCTATGCAGCTGCAAAACCTTCCGTTCCGCTGGGCACAACGGTCGGGAAAAATAGGTCCTGCAGTATTTTTTTTTTTGTCCGTGAGCAGAACGGATAACGGATACGTACAAACGGATTCATTGGTTAACACCGGACCGTTTGTGCAGTATACGTTCCGCTCACCGCTAATGTCAACCGGGACTAACAGATGCGTTGGAAGCCAGTTATGTGTATGTACAGGCTTTGCCTCAAACTTTCACCCCCCCAAGGAATGGAATCCTGATCCGTGCTGAGCGACAGTCCTTGTGCGTGCGCGAGGCGTAAGATTTTGAGTAGTATTTTTGGGTATTTGTTTTTTCCCACTTTGTATCGCACTGACTTGATCTCTTTCTGTTCTAGGTGGAGCGTCTGAATAAAGAGTTCTCCATCTACTTGACAAAGGATGGCCGGATCTCCGTTGCTGGCATCACATCAGGAAATGTTGGATATTTGGCTCACGCCATCCACCAGGTCTCCAAATAAACAGGAGGAAGGAGCAATTTTCCAATAAGCCCCTCCCCCCCCACACCGACCAGAGTGCGGAGAACTCTTCACCCCTCAATTTGGCACCTTCCTCCGAGTTCCCCCCCCCCCCCCTAGAACTGTTACAGATCCCGGTGTTGGGCCTTTCATGCACTGTGCTGTCTGTGTAGATCCGTGTTGCAGTATTCGCCCTGAGAGTCTTGGGGTTGATGATCCTAGGAAGCAGTTTTGTTCACCTTCGAGGCAATAAATTGAGATAATTTCTGAACTCCTAGTCCCTGACCTCCTCCCCATCCCTGCAGGTGCAAGGTGCTGACTTTGGGGGGGGGGCAGCTTTGAATGTACTGCTTTCAATAAAATCCATCTGGGAGTATTCACTTTCCTTGTTCTGTGTTCTTACCAATACAGGGACTTATTACTATGAATGTATTATGGTTTAGCTGCTGGATACCCTGTTCTAGAGCCAAAACCACCAAGAGGACTAGTAGTGGGCCTACACGAAGTCTGGTTGAACTCTATGGTCATTTGTGTTAACACCAATTGGCGTCAAGTCCTGGAGCTACAGTTTGCAGGACATCGTGTGCGCGCATCTCCTGCTTGGGGGGCGGAGCTCCGCCCCGCCTTCAGTCTCCGAGTGGCGATCGCTGCTCGGGAGACTGTTAGACGGTGAAACGCCATCTTTTCTGTTAGTACAGCGCTGCGATCAGCAGCAGTGCTGTGCTGGGGACAGCCGTGTCACACAAGAGGGACAAGAGAGCGATCGGCTCTCATAGGCAGAAGCCTATGACAGCCGATCGCCAGGATTGGCCCGCTCGGGGGGGGGGGGGGGGGAAGGAAGGATTTGTAAAAATAAATAAATAGTTTAAAAATAGTATAAAAATGAAGATCTAAATATTCAAAAAAAAAAGCAACTTGGGGCGATCAGACTCCACCAAAAGAGAGCTCTGTTGGTGGGGAGAGAAGGGGGGAGGTAATCACTCGTGTGCAGGTTGGCTTTAAAGCTGCAGTGACCATTTTAGTAAAAATGTGCCTGGTCTTTAGGGGGGTTCACCACTGTGGTCCTCAAGTGGTTAAAGGGACCCTAAGCAGTGCTGTATAAAAGAAATCAGGGCTTCCTCCAGCCCCCCTGTAGCCCGCGAGGTCCCCTGGCATCCTCCTGGTCCCTTCCGTGGTCTCGCTGGCGACTGCAGTAATCTGGCGTATAAGGGTCCTGCGCATGCGCTGTTCTCTAAAGACTGAACCGCGCATGATGCTTACGGCAACCGGTGTGATGATTCACGCGGAACTTCAGCCGAAGTCTCCGGATTACTGGAGCCGCCAGCGAGACCACGGAAGGGATGAAGAGGATGCCCGGGGGGCTGAAGGAAGCCCAGGTAAGTCCAGATTAACTTTTCATGGTACTGCTCAGGGTTCCTGTTATGCTGGGGACACACTGTGAGATTTTCTGGCCAATTTACTGTCGGATCGATTATTTCCAACGTGTCCAAATTGCTTTCCGGTCGATTTCCTATTCAAGCTAACAGAAATCGATTGGAAAATGCTGGGAGATGGATTGGAAAACAAATTGGACAAGTTGGAAATAATTGATCTGACAGTAAATCGTCAAGAAAATCTCATAGTGTGTGTGCCCAGCATTATTCGAAGCCTACATGCAGCGAGTTAGAATAACGCAATCACAATGCAGCACTGAGAACAGCTCTACAGAATTGTATGGGCACTGAGCTGACATGCAGCACTGTGAGCAGGCCCATGGGTGGTGAGCTGACATGCAGCACTGTGAGCAGGCCCATGGGTGGTGAGCTGACATGCAGCACTGTGAGCAGGCCCATGGGTGATGAGCTGACATGCAGCACTGTGAGCAGGCCCATGGGTGGTGAGCTGACATGCAGCACTGTGAGCAGGCCCATGGGTGGTGAGCTGACATGCAGCACTGTGAGCAGGCCCATGGGTGGTGAGCTGACATGCAGCGCTGTGAGCAGGCCCATGGGTGGTGAGCTGACATGCAGCGCTGTGAGCAGGCCCATGGGTGGTGAGCTGACATGCAGTACTGTGAGCAGGCCCATGGGTGGTGAGCTGACATGCAGCGCTGTGAGCAGGCCCATGGGTGGTGAGCTGACATGCAGCACTGTGAGCAGGCCCATGGGTGGTGAGCTGACATGCAGTACTGTGAGCAGGCCCATGGGTGGTGAGCTGACATGCAGCACTGTGAGCAGGCCCATGGGTGGTGAGCTGACATGCAGCACTGTGAGCAGGCCCATGGGTGGTGAGCTGACATGCAGCACTGTGAGCAGGCCCATGGGTGGTGAGCTGACATGCAGCACTGTGAACAGCTCTACAGAATTGTATGGGCAGTGAGCTGACGTGCAGAATTCTGTAACGCAACTGAGCACTATGAACAGGGCCTCATAAATATTGATTGTAATTCTTGAACAAAAAAAATAGTTTAGGTGACCTTAATGCTGGGTTCCAAGTCCAGAGATTTCCGCACGCTACATACACACTTCAATCACCCAATAGGAGGATTGCACGATTGTTTCAGGTGGCAGATTGGGAAAGATGGCTGTGCAAACACACTGCTCGGTAGCCTCCTCTGTCCTGTGTAGAGAAGGCTAAAAGGTGAATAAATGAGGGCATTTCAATAAAACTTTCCAGAAAGAGAGCATTAGAGGACAGCCACTAGTGATCACACATGACCGCTACGTGCCAGATCATCCACAAGGCAACATAGGCAGGTGCCTAGTACCTGGAGCGAGTCTAGGGGGCTGGTTTATGGTAGCCCTAACAAATCTTACCAAAAAAGCCAGGTGTTGCTTGCCCTCGGCCCCCATTTCACCGTGATCCATGTCTGACACACAGGGCTGGTTCACAATAGGAGCTTTTCTAAGCCCAGCTATTTGAGAAGTGCTTGCTACTCTTATTCTGTGTTATCACTTCAGCCATGTGATCTGAAAAAATCACAAGTAACATTACATTATCAAAATACTGTGGTGGAGGCGCCTAATAAATCTAATAACAGGTTAGTATATCTAGCAGTGTATAGATCTCACCTCTTTATGGACAAACCACAAAGGTAGGTATACTTTTTATTCATGCACATAAGACAGACAATGTTTCGTGGGTGTTGGCCGCTTCCTCAGGGCAATACAAAAAGTGCCAATAAAAAACAAACATACTGTATGTACAGATATGCATGTTCTATATGTGGCATGAAGGCAGAATAAAGCATTTAAAGCGGCAGGTGCCCGGCTCACCTTGAGGTGTAATGCTTATGTCAGTTTTTTCCGAGTGATTTACACTGGTTGTTTTGGGCTAAAGATCTTTCTACCGCACGGAGCGAATGCAGGTTGTCTGCCCCCCCCCCCCCCTCCCCCCCCCCAAAAGAAAGAATGCTGAGTTGTTTCATCTTTCTGCAGTACTACACTGTATGTTCTGTTTGCTCACAGGCCATGGTATAGTTCATATAGCATTACAATATTTAAATATATTAAAAGTCCTATTTCTATTGCTATCATTCTATAATATCAAGTTCATTAAAATTCAGGACTGGGTGGAGGTCAGTAAAGTTGTAAAAAGTCCATATTTTCATCAATGATTAAAATTCATAGTTCTGCATCAATAAAACATTACATTGAAATTCTGTGTCTTAGTGGTGTTGTATTATTAAAAACCATTGCTAATATAAGCATCAGCCCAAGCAGCTGGTGCCCACGGGGTCGGTGATAATGACGATACACTCCACACTGAGAGACCGAGGCATTGCTGCATCGGTTGCAGTCCAGGAAGCAGAAGTTCTCAGACTTCTTCGCAAGCTCAACCCCAGGAAAGCCTCAGGCCCGGATGGTGTGTCATGAAACTGCCCAAGAACCTGTGTGGATCAGTTGGCTCTGGTGCTCACCACTCTTTTCAAGAAGTCGCTAGCGGAAGGTATAGTCCCCTCCTGTTTTAAGAGGTCCACAATAAGCCAGGCAGCACAGACCTCAACAACGTCAGACCTGTGACTTTAATACCTACCATAATGAAGGTTCTAGAACGGTTAGTCCTTGCTCACCTCAAATACACCACCGATGCACTGTTAGACCCACTTCAATTCGCATACAGGGCCGACGGGTCCATAGAGGATGCCATAAATGTCAGCCTGGCATACATCATAGAGCACCTTGACAGGCCAGGATCCTGTTCCTGGACTTCAGCTCAGCCTTCTACATGATATGCCCCGACACCATGGTCGATAACCTGAAAGCTGGATGTTGACCCCATACTTCGTGCATAGGTCAAGCTCGGTAACTACTTCTCCAGCATGAGAACTACCAACACAGGGGCATCTCACGGGTGTGGACTGTCCCTGCTTCTGTTATCCATGTACACCAATAACTACACTTCCTCCACGGACTCCGTCAAGGTCTTCAAATTTCCCAATAACAACGATCATCAATGGAGCAATGGAGAGCGTGATTACCACAGTGAGATAGAGAATCTGCAATTTGTACATGAAGACCAACCTCATCGTCTGTCCGGTTCCTTGGCACAACCTTATTCACTGACCTAAGATGGGGCAAAACACCATCAAAATTCAGAAGAAGGCACAGTAGAGGCTATTTTTTCTGCGCCAACTTAAAAAAAAAAAATTGGCATGCCTCGGGAGCTGCTGACCAACTTCTACACCGCCACTACGGAGGTCTATACTTTGCTCCTCAGTCAGCGTCTGGTACACTGGTGCAACGGCTAGTGACTGACATAAACTGCAAAGAATCATCAGTGATGCAGAAAAGATCGGAACGACCCACCACCTCTCTATCTCCTCCACACTGCGAGGATGAGGAACAGGGCCACCAGGATTTCCTGTGACCCCCTCCAACCCTGGCAGCCGCTTCTCTGAGCTCCTCCCATCCGGGCAATGCTACCGAATGATGACATGTACCCTCGTACGTGCGGTACTTCTGCGCACTCTTGACGCGACTTCAAATGTAAACAGGAAGTGCGTCAAGAGAGGGCGGAAGTACCAGATGGTACTAGCGCCAAAGAACTCCGGCTACCCTCTTCCTGCCCTCCTCCTCCTCAGGTACTTTTGGGCACTTAAATTTAATTATAGGGTACCAGCAGAAGGGAGAGCTTAGCGGGGAGGGGTGGGGGGCATTTCCGATTTCCCCCCCCCCCCCCCCCGCGCTCGGGGCATGCTCTCCCTTTATGCTGGTACCCTATAGGGGCTATGTTCGGCCGGACACGGCTGTGTTCGGCCGAACAAAGAAGGCCTGTTCGGGTTCAGGCAGCGTGCCCAAGCACCCTCCCGAACACCATGAGGTGTTCGGGGGGGTGCCGAACCGAACCCAAACAGGCCAAAATCCGGGCGAACCCGAACAGTGGCGAACACTGTTCGCCCATCACTATCCCTCCCTCCATATTCTATACTAGCTGATGGGTGGGGGCGGACTGGGACACTAAGGGCCCACCAGGAAATCTTTAGCCCCCCCCCCGGATCCGTTCTCCCCAATCCCCCCCCCTCCCATTTTGGGCTCATAATACGCATGTACTCTAGAAATATTGCGCTTTATCTATCTGTGTGTGTGTATATAGATAGATAGTTTGGTAGGACATTAGATTATGGTAGGGAATAGATTGTGAGCACTTCTGAGGACAGATGTCCACATTCAGCGTGCTGCATTAACCACTTCGCATTCAGTCGTTTTCACTTTATGCATCCAAGCAATGTTCACCTCCCATTCATTAGCCTATAACTTTATCACTACTTATCACAATGAACTGATCTATATCTTGTTTTTTCCGCCACCAATTAGGCTTTCTTTGGGGCAAAATGCAATCAGATTGGCAGCAGATTCCCCAAAAAAGAGAGGGCCTGGTGGGCAGGTCTCTAATTGTCCCCAGTATAGGTAGCCAGGTCTCTAAGTGTCCCCAGTATAGGTAGCCAGGTCTATAGGTGTCCCCAGTTTAGGTAGGCAGGTCTGTAAGTGTCCCCAGTATAGGTAGCCGGGTCTATAGGTGTCCCCAATTTAGGTAGGCAGGTCTATAGGTGTCCCCAATTTAGGTAGGCAGGTCTATAGGTGTCCCCAGTTTAGGTAGGCAGGTCTATAGGTGTCCCCAGTATAGGTAGCTAGGTCTTTAAGTGTCACCAGCATGGTGCCATCAGTCTGGAAGGGTGGCCAGTGGGAACAGAGCCCCCCCTCACCTGGAGCGCCCCCCCCTCCAAAATTGCAGCCAGCCAGCGCGGCAGCGAGCGGGAATCACCAGGAGAATCAGAGAGCTCTGCGTGCCGCTGCTAGTCTCCATCTCCTGCACTGCACTGTCCAATCACGCTCTCGCAGGAAGTACAGTGAGAGCGTGATTGGACAGTGTCAGTGCAGAAGAACAGACCAGCGGCACGCAGAGCTATCGCTCTCTCTCGGTAAGCCATTCCCTGCTTCTGCCACTGGCTGGCTGCAATTCTGGAGGGGAGAGCGCGGAAGGGGGGCCTAGGTGAGTGTGGGGTGGAGGCTTTCCCCCCCCCCCCCTCCCCGCTGCTCTGTGCCCACTTCCCCCCTTCCTGCGCTGTGCCCCCTCCTTTTCTGCACTGGGGCCCCGGGGGCAAGAGCCCTACCGGGCAAAAACCCGAGCTTCCGCCGGGCCTGTCTGATGGCACGGTGTTGCCCGGGTATGTATTTGGCTGGTGTTGGCTCTGTCCACTTTTTCTAACCCTAACACACAATTAGTCAATTACTACGTTTGTGAGCTTTGCGGTCTTTGGCATTAACTATCTGCATTGAAATGAAACAAATCCGATTGGCTGTTTTGTGGCTCCACCACCTTTTCTGAATTTGAACCCCAGTCACCCAATGACCAACTGTACCAGGTTTGAGGCTTGTACCATTAACAGTGCAAGAAAGGCAGCAGCAATGTAAATATTCCCCTTGAAAATCAATAGGTGAATTTTGATTGGCTATTGTAGGCTCCACCCACTTTTATCAGTGGCTCCACCCACCCTTAATATCAGTTACCCAGTAACCAGCTGTGCAAAGTTGGAGAACCCTGCCATTAACAGTGTAAGGCCTCTTGCACACTGCACGCGATTCCGATTCCGATTCAGATTCCGCTTTTTAGTCAGTTTTTACATCCGATTCAGATTCCGATTTACAGTGTGCAAGGAGCAAACTGCAAATCAGAATCTGAATCGGATGTAAAAACTGATTAAAAAGCGGAATCTGAATCGGAATCGCGTGCAGTGTGCAAGAGGCCTAAGAATGGCTGCTGTTTACATTTCCCAGCATAGCTCCCAACTGTCCCTCTTTTGGAGGGACAGTTGCTCTTTGGTCCCTCTGTCCCTCTTTCCTCCTCATTTGTCCCTCTTTCCTCCTCATTTGTCCCTCTTTCAGGACTTTGTCTCTCTTTCTATGTAAATATATATATTTCTCTACTAAAAAGTGTGTTTGACTGTAAACTTTATTCCCATCCTATAAATTGATATATTACTGATTGTAAAATGTTAATATGAAGGAAAATGAACCAGGATAGAGAGGACCAGTGTGGTTTGCATTATAATACAACATATCCTGTAGAATAAAACCCTACTGTCTCTGCTTCCCGTGTCCCTGTGAGTGCCCTATCTGCGTTCTGTGCATGTGCAGGGATGCAGAGACGGTGAGGGGGAGTGACGTGAGCCGCACGGCCAAGCAGCGGGTGGACGGGCGGGCGTGCGCGACGTGCTCTGGCGTGCGCGACGTGTGCGGCGGACGGGGCTCGGGGGGCGCTCGTGGCGGGCACATGCGCAATAAATACCTAGCTCGTTTTTAAACAGGCTTAGGTCCACTAGTTTTTCTTATAAAATCTTTATTGTATGCGTGACTAAGAGTGTGGTCATGGGTGTGGCAGGGGCGTGGCTTAAGTGTCCCTCTTTCTTATTTCAAAAAGTTGGGAGGTGTGTCCCAGTGAGGTGTATTTGTCTCCGCCCACATTTTGGTGATGGAGATAAAATGTATCCTATATGATATCCCAGGTAATGTACTATGTGTGTGGCCACATGTCATCCGCTCAGCCATTGCTGTGTGATCGAGTAACAAACATCCCCATTAGCAGCAGGAGATGGAGAGATGATGAGGTGCACATGCGCGCGCAGCACGAGGCGCCGAGTCACGCGGGAGAGGCGGGGTTTGTGTGGTAGAGTGGGAAGGACTTCGCGTAAGGGGGGAGGTCACGTGAGAAAGCAGGCGAGGTCACATGACCAGCCGAGGTAGTCACATGAGCGGTGGGCGGGGCTGCAGCGTGTGACAGTCAGGCGGAGAGAGAAGATGAGTGCGGAGCGGGATCTGGCGCCTCTGACCCCCAACATAGTGCGAGCCCTGACCGACAAGATGTACGAGAAGAGGAAGGTGGCCGCGCTGGAGATAGAGAAGTAAGAGGGGGACCCCCCAATACACCTGACACGGGGGACCCCCAACTCATCTCACACCTCCTGCCCTATACCTGACCCCCAATATACCTGACTCCTCCCCTAACTCCTCCCACACACCCCTGACCCCCAATACCTGCCCTATACCTGACCCCTCTAATACACCTGACTCAGGGACCCCAAACACCTCACACCACCTGCCCTGTACATGCCTGACTCCCCCAATACACCTGCCCTACAGTGACCTCCCCCCAATACACCTGACACAGGGACCCCCAGCATAGTGCGAGCTCTGACCGACAAGATGTACGAGAAGAGGAAGGTGGCCGCGCTGGAGATAGAGAAGTAATATGCCTGGCTCCTCCCCCCAATACACCTGACACGGGGACCCCCCAACTCATCTCACACCTCCTGCCCTGTACCTGACCCCCAATACACCTGACTCCTCCCCTAACTCCTCCCACACACCCCTGACCCCCCAATACACCTGCCCTATACCTGACCCCAGCTCCTCCCACACAGCCTCCCCTATAACTGACACCCCAACTCATGTCTCACCCCTTGCCCTATACCTGACACCCCCTGCCCTATAGTGACCCCCAATACACCTGACACGGGGACCCTCCAACTCATCTCACACCTCCTGCCCTGTACATGCCTGACCCCCAATATACCTGACTCCTCCCCTAACTCCTCCCACACACCCCTGACCCCCCAATATACCTGACACGTGACCCCCTCCCAATACACCTGCCCTGTACATGGCTGACCCCCAATATACCTGACTCCTCCCCTAACTCCTCCCACACACCCCTGACCCCCCAATATACCTGACACGTGACCCCCTCCCAATACACCTGCCCTGTACATGGCTGACCCCCAATATACCTGACTCCTCCCCTAACTCCTCCCACACACCCCTGACCCCCCAATATACCTGACACATGACCCCCTCCCAATACACCTGCCCTATAGTGACCCCCAATACATATAACACGGGGACCCCCCAACTCATCTCACACCGCCTGCCCTACATCTGACAGGAGGAACATGGTACCCTAATGTATAGTGACCCCCTAACTCCTCCCACCCTATAACTGCCCCCCCCCCCCCCATACACCTCCCCCGACACCTGTCCTGTACCTCACAGGAGGAACATGGTACCCTAATGTATAGTGATACTCCTTCCCCTGACACATGACTTGGGACCCCCAATACACCCTGACACATGACATGAGGGTAGCAGGTTTGGTGTGACTGCGGATCTGGTTGGTGGAGAGCAGTGATGAGCAAAACATTATGGTGGCCATACATGGTACAATTTTTTCATACAATCTTACCATTTTTATGTAGTATAAGGGTAAATTAAGTGAATATACTGAAATGATAATTTAGGCAGTTCCCTTATATTACATAGAAATGGTAAGATTGTATGAAATTTTTTAAAAAAAAAATATACCATGTATGGCCACCATTAGACAAACATACAAATCTTGCTTTCACCAAAACCTGGTGCTGCATGAAAGAGAACAGAATTTTGCAGCAGTTTATTCTGATTCTAGAACAGACTGAGGTCTGATGGTTGTGGTGGAGCTGCTGGTGTCCAGGAAGAGGCTTATGTAATACCAGATCTGGGTGGACTCTTACAAGTCAGGCAATAACAGCACTGGAAATTTGGGTGCAGCCACAGGCCGAACTGTGAATTATGGCTATAGCTGTACTGCAGTCAGTGATTTGGGCGCTGTCAAAAGACTGAGTCCAAACAGGGATAACTGTGTAATTCGTCCGCCAGCATTAGCTGGAAGCTGAACCACGTCTTGCCCACACTATCCACGCTGACCTGGAGGGGGAATAGTAATTAATGCCACCGGGACCTTTGCAGGAGTGCCGGTTTTCGGCTTTACCCTGTGCCCAAATTTCCTGGTGCCTCAAATGCA
Source organism: Hyperolius riggenbachi (assembly GCF_040937935.1). Taxonomy (NCBI): domain Eukaryota; kingdom Metazoa; phylum Chordata; class Amphibia; order Anura; family Hyperoliidae; genus Hyperolius; species Hyperolius riggenbachi. The sequence goes on along the minus strand of NC_090656.1, from coordinate 1,455,787 downwards.
TGTATGCAGACTTTTAACCCTGTCGATAGTACAGTATAATTGACAATCTTTCTCTCTGCAGGTTGGTGAGGGAGTTTGTTGCTCAGAGTAATACGGCACAGATAAAGCACGTGATACAGATCCTGTCCCAGGAGTTTGCGCTGTCGCAGCACCCGCACAGCAGGAAGGGGGGCCTCATTGGTTTAGCCGCATGCTCCATCGCACTGGGCAAGGTAGGTGATCACTGCAGTAAGCTGGTGAGATGGGTCTGATTCACTGCTCATGGGGGGGGGGGGGGGGGGGCTTTCCAGTCAGACAGGTGATAACTGCAGTAAGCTGGTGAGATGGGTCTGATTCGCCGGTCATGTGGTGGGCTTTCTAGTCAGCCCAGCCTGCTGCGGGTGGAAGATTGGAAGTGGTTATGCTTATTATCCTAATGTCATTACTGAGATGAGGAGGTAACGCAAGCCGTAGAGCGCTTTCTCTGTGTCCAGAAGCCTTTACATACCTGTCTGCTGTCGCCCCACGCAGCCTTGTTTTTAAACATATATTGGTTGGTTCTCCTTCAGCTCTGAGACTTCTGTGGATCTATGGATAGCACTTTAGGGGCTGGGAATTTTTTGCATAAGTTATTGGAGTTTAACATGAGCCTCAGTCATACATGACACAATGTATGGGCAGATCGACCAAGAGAGATCTTTAGGGAACAGTCCTCCAATCACAGTTACACTCTTATAGCACAAAGCGTTGTGATTGGCCAAATTGTGTGTTTACTATAACCTCAGGGAAACCTAGCAGTTTGGGAGGGTGCAGTACACCCAATCAAGTTAGTGGACTTTCCCTATGAGGTTTCCTGCTGGGTCCCCTAAAGTACACTAGCGAGCGCTCAAATCCTGGCGTTTGGGAGAAGACATGAGCTGGAGGACATGTGAGTGTAAGCTCTGCTGACGAGTAGACCCTGCAGGGAGTGCACACGGATTTCAAACCATCTCATGCTGAAATCTATTGAGGGTCCTTTTCCACTGGCGACATTCTGCTTCATAAAGTGTATCACAGCGGTTTACTTGTAAGGAATGTAATGCTCATTTCATACTACTTGTCTCTTCCCCCCCCCCCCCGCCGCACGCAAACGTCAGGCTGTGTAATTCATCCCGCAATCGCGCTCAGTTCCTGACGGGTAAACGGCAAAATCACGGCCAGTGGAAAATGCTGAGAGAATCTATGTAGCAGATGGAGAGATTCGATAAGATAATCTGAGAGTGATCGATCTGTTGGCTACGTTGACCAAAATATGTCCAGTTTAAAGGAGTTGTCCGGGCTAAATAAAGAAAATAAACGCTACTTACCGGGGGCTTCCTCCAGCCCCAAGCTCCCAGGACCTCCCTCGCGGCACCTCTGCGCTCAGCCGTTCGCCGGAGCTCCGTCCCGGTCCTCGGCGATGACGTCAGAGCGACCTCCAGGTCGCTCTGTACTGCGCCTGCGCGAGCGGCGCTGTCTATCACCGCCACGTGGACCGGAGCGGACTGCGCAGGCGCAGTACTACCACCTGCGCAGTCCACTCCGGCCCACGTGGTGGTGATAGACAGCGCCGCTCGCGCAGGCGCAGTATAAGGTGACCTCCAGGTCGCTCTGACGTCATCGCCGGGGACCGGGACGGAGCTCCGGCGAACGGCTGCGCGCAGAGGTGTGGCGAGGGAGGTCCTGGGAGCTTGGGGCTGGAGGAAGCTCCCGGTAAGTAGCCTTTATTTTCTTAATTTAGCCCGGATAACTCTTTTAAAGGGACTCAGAGCTGAAAAATTAAAAATATTTTATACATACCTGGGGCTTTCTCCAGCCTCATCTGCACAGATCGCTCCCACGCCGCTGTCCTCTGCTGCTCGCAGCTTTGGGAACCAGGTCCCGTCACTGCCGTCATAGCAGCCAGCTATGCAGGAGAAGTGCGCCCTCTACGTATCTCTCCAGTGGCTGCTGCAGAGATACGCAAACAGCTCACTTCCCTTACATTAGACTGGCTCCGACTGACGGAAGTTACAGGACCCGGTACCGAAGCTGCGGGCAGAGGAGGACGGCGGTGTGGGAGCGATCGGAGCGGATGGGGCTGGAGGAAGCCCCGGGTATGTATAATCTTTTTAGTTTTTCAGCTCTGGTACACTTTACCTTGTTGCCTGTCTTACATGAATGTTTTCCATGCTCTGCCTTTCACTTGTCTTATCCATTTACAAAGACCTTCATGTTTCCCTGACCTGAGCCTTGTGTTCAAGGTAAAGTAGTTTTTGTAAGTTTAGTAAACCCCCCATTAAACCCCCAGATTGCTAAAGGCAAATTCTACGTACACAATCAGGATGAAAAGTAAACAGTATTTAGAGGCAGAGTGCTGGACAAGAATGCCTGTGTCATGGACTGTATATCATTGTAACCACAGTGCAGCTGCTTCCTCCCCACACTGGTTTCAGCTTGTTAGGCGGGTTAGTCAAACGAGATAATAATAGATACCAGGCTGCATTTCCCAGCATCCATGCGTTAAGCCCAATCTACACGATACGATTATTTGTACGATTCTATTACCATTCTATTTACGATTCAATTAAATCCGACATGTCAGATTGGGATTCTGTTCAGTTCGATTTGCAATTGCAAAACAATGGCAAATAGAATTGCATCAAGTTGATTCCCGATCGGACATGTTTGATTTAATCTAATCGTAAATAGAATCGTATCGTGTAGATTGGACTTTACAGTAGAACCATCTGTTTAAAGGAGTTATCCGGGATAAATAAAGTAAATAAACGCTACTTACCGGGGGCTTCCTCCAGCTCCAAGCTCCCAGGACGTCCCACGCCGCAGTCCTGCCCGCAGCTGTTCGCCGGAGCTCCGACCTGGTCCCCGGCAATGACGTCAGAGCGACCTGGAGGCCACTCTATACTGCGCCTGCACGAGCGGCACTGTCAATCACCGCCACGTGGACCGGAGCAGACTGCGCAGGTGGTTGTAGTTCTGCGCAGTCCGCTCCGGCCCACATGGCGGTGATAGCGCCGCTCGCGCAGGCGCAGTATAGAGCAACCTCCGGGTCGCTCTGACGTCATCGCCGGGGACCGGGACGGACCTGCGGCGAACGGCTAGCTGCAGAGCTGCGGCGAGGGAGGTCCTGGGAGCTTGGAGCTGGAGGAAGCCCCCGGTAAGTAGCGTTTATTTACTTTATTTATCCCGGATAACTCCTTTAAATGGGGAGGTAAGTAAGTGAACATTGTAAGACCTCATGTTGGCAACAGAAAATTACAAAAGCAATAATCTGGTAGGCCTATATTATGTTGGGGTGGTGGATGATAAATTGGTCGCTAGTCTCTCTCGGGGTGTTATCAGTTGCTTACTGAATTGGCCCTAATTTACGGTAACTCTACAACAACAAAAATATGTGAACAGTGGTAACAAACGTTATTGTCGCGCTCCATTCATTTGAATGGGCAGTGCTTAATGAGCGCAACGGCCAATGTTTCTAGAAATGTCTTTGGGAACTGACCCAACGTTGTTGGAGGGTAACTGTAAAGACACACACGATACAATAAAATTATCCAATTTTAAAGCATAGTTCGATTAAAAAAAAAAGATCAGATTTCCTGAAAAATCGAAAACTTTTTTTTATTTGTGCAAGAAATCTGATCGGATTTCCCATTTTTTTTTTAGATAAATCGTTCAGGAATGGTGGATTTTTCTGATAATTTTTTTGAAAATTGAATGGTGTGTGTGGTAGATTGTCAATTTATGACTATACTAGTTGACCTAAGCCCTTTTAAAAACGGGCTCTAGGTCTGTCACCGCCACATGTCGGTGCACAAGCCCTGCCCCCTGGCAAGTCCTCGCGTCCTGTCCCAATAGCTGTCAGTGCGGCAGTAGCGCAGAAGCGCTGACACAGGGACATGAGATGCAGAGACACCTGCAAATTATTATATAGGATACATACAAGCAATTTTCTCAGTTTCCAATCATTTTTATTAATACCAAGAAAGAAGCACCTTCAGTGAGTCTCAAAGTTAAAAAATATAATGATCTTACTGCAGATGAAACTGCAAAAAAGTACAAATTTTATTGATTCCATCAAACACGAACATACATTTACAATCACTTAAAAGATCCCCAAAAACTGGATTATAATCAGAAATCCTGGGTAAAAAAATCCCTTTATTACATGAAGTTATCACATCCAATACGGAGAAGATTACAATCAAAGGTAACGCCTATAGTTCAAAAATATGGTGTGGCGTGAACCAGGCTGAGGTGTACTGATACACCATGAAAGTGCTGAATGCTAAATACAAAAGTATCAAAAATCTTTGTTTAAACCTTATAAAAATGAAACGGACAAATATCAAAAAGTGCTAAAAAAATATTTTGAAGTAAAAAACTGGTGACTGTTATTGTATATTATAGTGTAAACAAACAGCATCGATATGATAGTTGTAAACACTGGAACGCCTGTCAATAAATACAGAAGAACTGCTAACCGTGCAAGATGAAGTGACCTGCAAGAAATGTGCAGTGGCTTGCCGATGAAAGATGGGGGCCAGTAGCTGCGCCCTATGCGCTCGCAGACGGCATCTGCCTCAATGGAGCCTCCAAACCATATCCATGCACTGTGTCTACACTATAATATACTAGAACAGTCACCAGTTTTTTACTTCAAAATATTTTTTAGCACTTTTTGTTATTTGTCAGTTTCATTTTTATAAGGTTTACCGTATATACTCGCATATAAGCCGACCCGCATATAAGCCGACCCCCCAACTTTTCCCTGAAAAACCAGGGAAAAATGATTGACCCCCATATAAGCCGGGGGTAGGAAATGCTGGATTGGTGCAGCCCCCCAGTGTGTCCCAGTATAGCTAGTATAGTGCCCAGTATAGCTAGTATAGTGCCCAGTTTAGCTAGTATAGTGCCCAGTTTAGCTAGTATAGTGCCCAGTTTAGCTAGTATAGTGCCCCAGTATGGCTAGTATAGTGCCCAGTTTAGCCAGTATAGAGCCCAGTATGGGTAGGTAGTGCCTCAGTTTAGCTAGTATAGTGCCCAGTTTAGCCAGTATAGTGCCCAGTTTAGCCAGTATAGTGCCCAGTTTAGCCAGTATAGTGCCCAGTTTAGCCAGTATAGTGCCCAGTTTAGCCAGTATAGTGCCCAGTTTAGCTAGTATAGTGCCCCAGTATGGGTAGTATAGTGCCCAAGTATGGCTAGTAAAGTGCCCAGTTTAGCCAGTATTGTGCCCAGTATAGGTAGATAGTGCTCCCCCCCCCTCCCCCCGCTGCTATTACCTGCTTAAGCAGCGGCCGCTTCCTAATCCGCGTTCCCCTCTGAAGTTTCAACGTGTATCACAGCAGCGCGCCTGGCGCTGCTGCTGTGACGATGCAGGGGGCAGGAAAGAGCGCGGCTCCCTATAGCGGCGATCTGTATCGCCGTTACCAGGGGAACCGCTCTTTCCTGCCCCCTGCATCGTCACAGCAGCAGCGCCAGGCGCGCTGCTGTGATACACGCTGAAAATTCAGAGGGGAATGCGGATTAGGAAGCGGCAGCTGCTTAAGCAGGTAATAGCAGCGGCGGCCGCGGGGAGGGGGGGAGCGGGGCGTGGACCACCCACCACCCACCACTAGACCACCAGGGAAGACTCGCATACAAGCCGACCCCCCCAATTTTTGACCCCCTTTTTGGGGGTCAAAAATTCGGCTTGTATGCGAGTATATACGGTAATCAAAAAATTTTGGGAGCTGTTTTTGATACTTTTGTATTTAGCATTCAGCACTTTCATGGTGTATCCGTGCACCTCAGCCTGGTTCACACCACACCATATTTTTGAACTATAGGCGTTACCTTTGATTGTGATCTTCTCCGTATTGGATGTGATAGCTTCATGTAATAAGGGATTTTTTTTTACCCAGGATTTCTGATTATAATCAGTGTTTGAGGATCTTTTAAGTGATTGTAAATGTATGTTCGTGTTTTGATGGAATCAATAAAATTTGTACTTTTTTTGCAATTTCATCTGCAGCAAGATCATTATATTTTTTTTAACTTTTTGAGACTCACTGAAGGTGCTTCTTTCTTGGTATTAATCATTCTTTATATTACTTTCGAGTACAATTGTACTATCATTTGCTCAATATATGGGTGTCGTTTCCAATCATTTTTATCATAATTGAGGAAAAATGTAACCTGTGGTACATTGGTCAGATTTTTGAAATGTTTACAATCAGTCGGAAAAATGTATTGCTATTCTTCAATTGAAGAGATATTTACAGACTGGTTCTGTTGTGTGACCACTTCTATTTAGCACAAAAGCCCTGGTGGTTGTAAACCTTGATATGAGACTTTTTTAACCTAGGGAGTAATCTGTAGGTCTATAGATTGAGTTGTTGTCTAAGCAGAAGAAAGCCCTGATAATGGGGAAGGAGCTCTCCTGAGTGTTCAGTAAGTAAATATTTCCCTTTACCTTGTGGTATCAGTGTCTGATAAGAGACGTGTACAAAGTGACTCCATCTGAGTGCTGCTGGTATGGAGCGGATCCAACCACACCGATCTGGTTATCAGGGCTATCAGTTATGTCTGGAGGTGGGTATTGCACTTAAAGGGGCCCATACACTGAGCTAATTAGCGGCCGATCGATCGAAATCGATTGATCGCATATCGATTGATATCGCATATCGATTGACCGATCGATTTGCGTCCGATTTCGGTCGATTTCAATCGATCTGACATGCTGGAAAATCTAGGTGGATCTGTTGAGATTGCTTATCATTTTGCATTGGCCCTAATGGAAATCTGATGGCAAAAAAATGCCATCAGATCGATTTTTCAATAGATTTCATACTGAAATCTTTTGAAAATCTGTTCCTAGTAAAAAATGTTCCTAAACACATCAGATCAGAAATCTATTGGATGATCTACCTGCTGCTAATCTAACGAGTGTATGGCCACCATAAAGGATTCCTTAGCGCACAAATGAAATAAAAAGCGGGGGGGGGGGGGCGACATGGATGTTTAGTAGGCTGTCCTCATGCCCCTACCGCTTCTCCACCCCCCCCCCCCGCCCCCTCCAGTACAGCCTACCGACCCCCTGAACTTACTTCCTGGTCAGGGTGGCGTGGCTGGCGGTGGTATCCTTTACAGTAGCCAACCCTCTAGCAATTCTGATTCAATCGACTAAGTGATAGACTTTATTGGGCGATTACCTTCAGTTTGGTTGATGGAAGATTGGTCAACTAGTGGCCCACACATTACAAGCGATATCCTATGTGATTCACCTTCACTAATCGATCTGACCAATGTTGTACCTCCATGCTCTGAATGCAAAAATCGATTCCGTGTCACTGGAATGACATGTAAACAGTTGCTGATTCCTGTGCAATCGACTGATATCGGCTGCTTTTCTTCAGTCAGGCATACTGGAACACCCTCCATTCCCCTTAGATTCGGTAAAATGATCGGATCGAGTGAGTGATTCTACAGCCAGATCTCTAATTTATGTATGGCCACCTTTAGGGTGCATACACACATCCAATTTTGATTAGACAATCACTGGCCAATTTAACCACCGCCCATGTAGTATGAAAGTCTACCTACACTATCTGTTCATACTATTCAAAATCATGGAAGTGGTAAAGGTGGGCAAACAAAATTGCATGTGTAGGCATCCTTAAATTCTGATTTTTATAGCTATACAGACACACTAGAGTTGTGTGTTTAGAAATTATTGCTCACTTGTCATTTACCCTGCCAGTTAGAAAACGGGCGCTAGGGCAATGACGGCAGGACGCACGGCAGCACTCGCCAACGGCCGCCCGCTCCCCCTGTCCCCATCCTCCTCCTCCTGTCAGCTACACATGCGCAGACGGACACACAGCCAGGAGGAGGAGGACGGGGACAGTTAGGGATTATTATAGAGGATGATGGTTTTGGGTGACATTATAGAGCGTCTTCAGGTGTTCACTGGTGTCACCTTCCTTCCATGCTGGGAATACACCATGCGTTTTTGCAGTCGATTTGCCGTTCGATCGTATTTCAATTATTTTTCCCGCTCGATTTTTCTTATATTTTCTTATCTCTTTCCGTTCCCTTCTATCAGGAATCGAGTGGTAAAATGATGGAAAGTGAGATCGGACATGCCGGAAATTATCGAGCCATCTATCTGTCTAAAAAACGCACGGTGTATTCCCAGCACAAGGGCCCGTTTCCACTACGCGCGGTGCTTTCATTGCATCGCACCGTATAAACTGCAGCACCCGTTAGTCAATGGAACAGCTTTTTATTATTCTACTTCCTGGGCAGTCAGTGTGTCTCTTTGAGAAGCGTCTGTAGCTGTGCATGGTGAGCGCAGACACACTGGGCATGTGCAAGATCCTAAACCTGTATTCCCAGGAAATCCCAACCAGCGCTTCCTTACTGCCCCCCGCAGGCCCAGTGACAGAAGGCGCTCGGGCACGAATAGTAGACAACGTGCACAAGCGCTTTGTGTTTCTGGGTGTTTGCAGCTTATTAACGTGTGTATGTCTCCAGTTCAAACCAAAGAGCCCCACATTCTATTATGTTTCAGTTTTGCTACAAAGCAAACCTGTAACTTAGTTAAATACGTCCGTCAGAAGGGGGAGTGGCGCAAGAATCACCATAGCAGTTATAGCGGCTGCTGTGGGGCCCATAGCCAAGGGGGTGCCCAGTCCTGGCTGTTCAGTGTTTTGTTTTTATTTTATTGAATTATTTGTTCCCCCAGATTATTATATATTTGTTAAACACTAACCTCCTTTGCAGCACATTAGAGTACATAGTCATGTCACTGACTGTCCTCAGAGGAGCTCACAATCTAATCCTGCCATAGTCATAGTGTAATGTCCTACCATATTATTATTATGTATTTATATAGCACTGACATCTCCTGCAGCACATTACAGAGTACATAGTCCTGTCACTGACTGTCCTCAGAGGAGCTCACACTCTAATCCTACCATAGTCATAGTCTAATGTCCTACCATATTATTATTATGTATTTATATAGCACTGACATCTTCTGCAGCACATTACAGAGTACATAGTCATGTCACTGACTGTCCTCAGAGGAGCTCACACTCTAATCCTACCATAGTCATAGTGTAATGTCCTACCATATTATTATTATGTATTTATATAGCACTGACATCTTCTGCAGCACTATACAGAGTACATAGTCATGTCACTGACTGTCCTCAGAGGAGCTCACAATCTAATCCTACCATAGTCATAGTCTACTGTCCTACCATATTATTATTATGTATTTATATAGCACTGACATCTCCTGCAGCACATTACAGAGTACATAGTCATGTCACTGACTGTCCTCAGAGGAGCTCACAATCTAATCCTACCATAGTCATAGTCTAATGTCCTACCATATTATTATTATTATTATATATTTATATAGCACTGACATCTCCTGCAGCACATTACAGAGTACATAGTCCTGTCACTGACTGTCCTCAGAGGAGCTCACACTCTAATCCTACCATAGTCATAGTCTAATATCCTACCATATTATTATGTATTTATATAGCACTGACATCTCCTGCAGCACATTACAGAGTACATAGTCATGTCACTGACTGTCCTCAGAGGAGCTCACACTCTAATCCTACCATAGTCCTAGTCTAATATCCTACCATATTATTATTATGTATTTATATAGCACTGACATCTCCTGCAGCACATTACAGAGTACAGAGTCATGTCACTGACTCTCCTCAGAGGAGCTCACTATCTAATCCTACCATAGTCATAGTCTAATGTCCTACCATATTATTATTATTATTATTATTATTATATATTTATATAGCACTGACATCTCCTGCAGCACATTACAGAGTACATAGTCATGTCACTGACTGTCCTCAGAGGAGCTCACACTCTAATCCTACCATAGTCATAGTCTAATATCCTACCATATTATTATTATGTATTTATATAGCACTGACATCTCCTGCAGCACATTACAGAGTACATAGTCATGTCACTGACTGTCCTCAGATGAGCTCACACTCTAATCCTACCATAGTCCTAGTCTAATATCCTACCATATTATTATTATGTATTTATATAGCACTGACATCTCCTGCAGCACATTACAGAGTACAGAGTCATGTCACTGACTCTCCTCAGAGGAGCTCACTATCTAATCCTACCATAGTCCTAGTCTAATATCCTACCATATTATTATTATGTATTTATATAGCACTGACATCTCCTGCAGCACATTACAGAGTACATAGTCATGTCACTGACTGTCCTCAGAGGAGCTCACAATCTAATCCTACCATAGTCTAATGTCCTACCATATTATTATTATGTATTTATATAGCACTGACATCTCCTGCAGCACATTACAGAGTACATAGTCATGTCACTGACTGTCCTCAGAGGAGCTCACAATCTAATCCTACCATAGTCATAGTCTAATGTCCTACCATATTATTATGTATTTATATAGCACTGACATCTTTTGCAGCACATTACAGAATACATAGTCATGTCACTGACTGTCCTCAGAGGAGCTCACAATCTAATCCTATCATAGTCAGTCTAATGTCCTACCATATTATTATTATGTATTTATATAGCAGTGACATCTCCTGCAGCACATTACAAAGTACATAGTCATGTCACTGACTGTCCTCAGATGAGCTCACACTCTAATCCTACCATAGTCATAGTGTAATGTCCTACCATATTATTATTATGTATTTATATAGCAGTGACATCTCCTGCAGCACATTACAGAGTACATCGTCATGTCACTGACTGTCCTCAGATGAGCTCACACTCTAATCCTACCATAGTCATAGTCTAATGTCCTACCATATTATTATTATGTATTTATATAGCACTGACGTCTCCTGCAGCACATTACAGAGTACATAGTCATGTCACTGACTGTCCTCAGAGGAGCTCACACTCTAATCCTACCATAGTCATAGTCTAATATCCTACCATATTATTATTATGTATTTATATAGCACTGACATCTCCTGCAGCACATTACAGAGTACATAGTCATGTCACTGACTGTCCTCAGATGAGCTCACACTCTAATCCTACCATAGTCCTAGTCTAATATCCTACCATATTATTATTATGTATTTATATAGCACTGACATCTCCTGCAGCACATTACAGAGTACAGAGTCATGTCACTGACTCTCCTCAGAGGAGCTCACTATCTAATCCTACCATAGTCCTAGTCTAATATCCTACCATATTATTATTATGTATTTATATAGCACTGACATCTCCTGCAGCACATTACAGAGTACATAGTCATGTCACTGACTGTCCTCAGAGGAGCTCACAATCTAATCCTACCATAGTCTAATGTCCTACCATATTATTATTATGTATTTATATAGCACTGACATCTCCTGCAGCACATTACAGAGTACATAGTCATGTCACTGACTGTCCTCAGAGGAGCTCACAATCTAATCCTACCATAGTCTAATGTCCTACCATATTATTATTATGTATTTATATAGCACTGACATCTCCTGCAGCACATTACAGAGTACATAGTCATGTCACTGACTGTCCTCAGAGGAGCTCACAATCTAATCCTACCATAGTCATAGTCTAATGTCCTACCATATTATTATGTATTTATATAGCACTGACATCTTTTGCAGCACATTACAGAATACATAGTCATGTCACTGACTGTCCTCAGAGGAGCTCACAATCTAATCCTACCATAGTCCTAGTCTAATATCCTACCATATTATTATTATGTATTTATATAGCACTGGCATCTTCTGCAGCACATTACAGAGTACATAGTCATGTCACTGACTGTCCTCAGAGGAGCGCACACTCTAATCCTACCATAGTCAGTCTAATGTCCTACCATATTATTATTATGTATTTATATAGCAGTGACATCTCCTGCAGCACATTACAAAGTACATAGTCATGTCACTGACTGTCCTCAGATGAGCTCACACTCTAATCCTACCATAGTCATAGTGTAATGTCCTACCATATTATTATTATGTATTTATATAGCAGTGACATCTCCTGCAGCACATTACAGAGTACATCGTCATGTCACTGACTGTCCTCAGATGAGCTCACACTCTAATCCTACCATAGTCATAGTCTAATGTCCTACCATATTATTATTATGTATTTATATAGCACTGACGTCTCCTGCAGCACATTACAGAGTACATAGTCATGTCACTGACTGTCCTCAGAGGAGCTCACACTCTAATCCTACCATAGTCATAGTGTAATGTCCTACCATATTATGTATTTATATAGCACTGACATCTTCTGCAGCACTGTACAGAGTACATAGTTATGTCACTGACTGTCCTCAGAGGAGCTTACAATCTAACTCAAACTAACTCCTAACCTACCCCACTCCTGTGTGCTTCAGTCACTTTGTATTGGATACATTTGTTCAGCTCTATGGGGACTGGACAGTGGCAACACCACATGAGCCACAGCTTTGATCAAACAAATCCTCCCTTCCCCTTCAAGGTTGAGGCAAACTTCTACACCTCACTCCCTGAAAATCTGCCGCTAAGGGGGGCTGCATAGAAAAATTGCTATGGGGCCCAGTCTTTTCTAAGCTACGCCCCTGAGTAAGAGAAGCCTCTGAATGATCCTGAGGCTTCCAGTGACCCCTCCGCTGCCAGCCTGGGCTCTCCTTACCTTTCCAGCTGCGCACCACGGAGCCCGATTGAGATGCTGTGACATGACCTCAGGAAAGCGATTTACACCAGACATCCCAAGAATATCGCTGAACTGACACACTTCTGTAAAGAGGAAACTCCTAACCGTTGTGCACGTCTGATCTGCAATTACAGGAAATGTTTGGTTGAAGTTGTTGCTGCCATAGGAGGATAAACCAGTTAGTAAATCCAAGGGCTCACATACCTTCTCCACCTGCACTATGAATGTTTACATGCTGTGTTCAATAACATGGAAACATCTCATGATTTGTGTGGTATAGTTTAAGCAGACTGTGATTGTCTATTGCTGTGACTTAAAGAGACACTGAAGCGAAAAAAAAAATGATATAATGAATTGGTTGTGTACTATGAATAATTACTAGAAGATTAGCAGCAAAGAAAATATTCTCATACTTTTATTTTCAGGTATATAGTGTTTTTTCTAACATTGCATTATTCTATAATATGTGCAGATTACACAACACTCAGCATTCAAAATGATTCTTTCAGAGCAGTCTGTGAAGTAATGACCTCTCCTCTGGCAGAGAAAAAGTAAATAGTTCACTTACAGTTGAGATAATAAAAGTCAGATAACTGCCCTCTCCACCACTAAAGGTAGCCATACACTGGTCGATTTGCCATCAGATTCGGCCAACAGATAGATCCCTCACTGATCAAATCTGATCAGAGAGGGATCGTATGGCCACCTTACTGCAAACAGATTGTGAATCTATTTCAGCCTGAAACCATTCACAATCTGTTGTGGTGGTGCTGCTGCTGCCGCCGCTCCCCCCCCCCCCCCCCTCCCGCATACATTACCTGCTCCGCCGGTGCGACTGCCCCCTGTCACCGCTGCTCCGTCTCTGCTCTGGTCTCCAGGTCCGGCATGCCTCACTTCTTCTAGCCCGGCAGGAAGTTTAAACAGTAGAGGGCGCTCTACTGTTTAAACTTCCTGCCGTGCTAGAAGAAGTGAGGCAAGCCGGACCTGGAGACCAGAGCGCAGACAGAGCAGCGGTGACCGGGGGACTGGAGTCGCGCCGGCGGAGCAGGTAATGTATGCGGGCTCTATTGCGTCGGTCGTCGGGCACTCGAACGCTGCTAGCGATCGCACGGGCGATCGACGGTAATTTTCCGCACGGAGCGAACGACGGGATCGGACGAAATGGATCGAAATTCGGCGTGTAGCGCGAACGATTGGCAGCAGATTCGATCCCAGTGAGCGAATCTGCTTTCGAAACGGCGGCAAATCGGGCCAGTGTATGGCCAGCTTAAGACTTAGTTGGAGAGTTAATGGCTTGTACTGGAGTTTCTTAACTCGTCCTGTACTGGAAACAATTAGACTGATATATCTGATCTTAATGTTTTATTTCTTAGCTGTACTACAATATCATAATTTTTTTTTCGCTTCAGTGCCTCTTTAAGGTGGCCATACACTAGTCGATTTGCCATCAGATCCGACCAACAGCTAGATCCCTCTCTGATCGAATCTGATCAGAGAGGGATCGTATGGCTGCCTTTACTGCAAACAGATTGTGAATCGATTTCAGCCTGAAACTGATCAGTCTGTGAAGCTGCCGCCGCCAGCCAGCTTCACTGAGCTTCCTGCTGGAAGGGCGCTGTACTGTTTAAATTTCCTGCCGGGACAGGAAGTTCAGTGAAGCTGGAGGAGCCGAACACGGAGAAGTGACAGCGGAGAGAGCGGGGACACACGCCAACCAGAGCAGATAATGTATTGCAGCTAGCGTCGGTCGTCGGGCATTGGAACGCCACTATCGACGCACTCCCGACCCGCCGGAGATCGAGCGAAATCTTCTGCTCGGACGGGTCGACGGGAACAATTGATTTCAGACGGAAATTGATCGTTCTGTCAGCGTTTGCGCAATGATTTCACAGCAGATTTGATCACAGTGATGGAATCTGCTGTATATCGGCGGGAAAATCGTTAGGTGTATAGGCCCCTTTAGATGAACATCAGATCACATTGTATGACCAATTTGTGCAGAAATCCATATCATTCCAAAGGGTTCACATACTTTTTCTTGCTACTGTATTTCCTTTTAACCAATACCAGTTGCCTGGCAGTCCTGTCACTCTTTCTACATTCAGGTGTGTGATACCAACAAGACCAGCAGGGCTGGCAGACAACCGGTATTGTATGAAAGGAAACAAATATGGCCGGCACCACAGGACTCTCACTTACCTCACATGACTTGCACGTTTCCCTTTAAAGGGACCCTGAGCAGGTTCTAAAATACCAATTTGAACTTACCTGGAGCTTCCTCCAGCCCACCGTAGGCTGCGATGTCCCTGGCGTCCTCCTGGCTCCTCTCCTCCAGCCCACCGTAGGCTGCGATGTCCCTGGCGTCCTCCTGGCTCCTCTCCTCCAGCCCACCGTAGGCTGCGATGTCCCTGGCGTCCTCCTGGCTCCTCTCCTCCAGCCCACCGTAGGCTGCGATGTCCCTGGCGTCCTCCTGGTTCCTTTCCTCTAGCCCACCGTAGGCTGCGATGTCCCTGGCGTCCTCCTGGCTCCTCTCCTCCAGCCCACCGTAGGCTGCGATGTCCCTGGCGTCCTCCTGGTTCCTTTCCTCTAGCCCACCGTAGGCTGCGATGTCCCTGGCGTCCTCCTGGCTCCCCTCCTCCAGCCCACCGTAGGCTGCGATGTCCCTGGCGTCCTCCTGGCTCCCCTCCTCCAGCCCACCGTAGGCTGCGATGTCCCTGGCGTCCTCCTGGCTCCCCTCCTCCAGCCCACCGTAGGCTGCGATGTCCCTGGCGTCCTCCTGGCTCCTTTCCTCTAGCCCACCGTAGGCTGCGATGTCCCTGGCGTCCTCCTGGCTCCCCTCCCGGTCCTGCTGGGCGCTCCGTTATTGTATGACTTCGGCCTTAAGTTGCCAGGGCTGCTTCCCGCCGCGGACCATACGCATCATCGTGCCGGCATGAGTCCTGTGTATGCGTTGTTCGATATTAGAGAACCGCGCATGCGCAGGACTCTTCAGGCCGAAGTCGTACAATAATGGGGCCAGGATGACGTTGGGAGACCTTGTGGCTGGAAGAAGCTCCAGGTATGTGGAATTTGTGATTTTAGAACCTGCTCAGGATCACTTTAAAGGAAATGTGAGAGTTCTGTGGTGCCAGCCATAACAGCCTGCAGTTCAGCTTTATTCCATGGATGGGAAGTGTTTAGCCTTGTCAGTCATTATTTTCTGCCTCGGTTTCTGTTGCTGCATTTCCTCTACTGATCTGTATATTTCTCTACTCCAGCATTAGATCTCTGCTTTGTGTATTGATTTGTGCTGTACTTTGTGCTGCAAGTTGTGCTGTGCTTTGTGCTGTGCTGGGAATGCCCGGCGGTAATATTAGGTGTCTTCCTGTACTCAGGACTCCGGCCAGTACCTGCGGGAACTGATAGAGCCTGTGCTGTACATTATGCTGTGCTGGGAATGCCCGGCAGTAATCTTCTGTCTTCCTGTACTCAGGACTCTGGGCAGTACCTGCGGGAACTGATAGAGCCTGTGCTGTACATTATGCTGTGCTGGGAATGCCCGGCAGTAATCTTCTGTCTTCCTGTACTCAGGACTCCGGCCAGTACCTGCGGGAACTGATAGAGCCTGTGCTGTACATTATGCTGTGCTGGGAATGCCCGGCAGTAATCTTCTGTCTTCCTGTACTCAGGACTCTGGGCAGTACCTGCGTTAACTGTTAGAGGCTGTGCTGTACATTATGCTATGCTGTGTTCTGTGCTGTACATTGTTCTGTGCTGTACATTGTTCTGTGCTGTACATTGTTCTGTGCTGTACATTATGCTGTGCTTTGTGCTGTGCTGGGAATGCCGTCAGTAATATTGTGTGTCTTCTCATACTCAGGACTCTGGCCAGTACCTGCGGGAACTGATAGAGCCTGTGCTGTACATTATGCTATGCTGTGTGCTGTGCTGTACATTGTTCTGTGCTGTACATTATGCTGTGCTTTGTGCTGTGCTGGGAATGCCGTCAGTAATATTGTGTCTTCTCGTACTCAGGACTCTGGCCAGTACCTGCGGGAACTGATAGTCTGTGCTGTACATTATGCTGTGCTGTGTGCTGTCCTGTACATTGTTCTGTGCTGTACATTATGCTGTGCTTTGTGCTGTGCTGGGAATGCCGTCAGTAATATTGTGTCTTCTCGTACTCAGGACTCTGGCCAGTACCTGCGGGAACTGATAGTCTGTGCTGTACATTATGCTGTGCTGTGTGCTGTCCTGTACATTGTTCTGTGCTGTACATTATGCTGTGCTTTGTGCTGTGCTGGGAATGCCGTCAGTAATATTGTGTCTTCTCGTACTCAGGACTCTGGCCAGTACCTGCGGGAACTGATAGAGCCTGTGCTCACCTGCTTCAATGACGCGGACAGCCGGCTGCGGTATTACGCCTGTGAGGCTCTGTACAACATTGTGAAGGTGGCGAGAGGCTCAGTCCTGCCTCATTTCAACGTGTTGTTCGATGGACTCAGCAAGGTAATTGTGCGATCCTCTGTTCCCCGGAATGTAGTGGGGGTGCTGGGAGTGCTAAACCTCTTCTACAAGTGCCATTTGTCTGGCTGTCATGCTTATCCTTAGACTTCAGCATTTCTTGGCTGTTACATGGAACATGCCTGCAACCAGTGGCGCTATAACACCAGACCCCACTTCCTTGTTCTCAGCCAGTAACGCAAAGAACGCCATCCAAAGCTACAGGCCTGGCCAGCAGCAGGATCGGTAGTGGGCAGGGCCGTATTTACATCTTAGAAGCTTATAGGTGGCTGGTTTTCAGTGCTGACTTGCAATCTGTTTGCCTGGGGCAAATGCTTTCTTCTATCTAGATAATACCAATCCTTTCCTCAGTCCACTGGCTACCCATAAAATGGGAAGAATCCACTTCAAAACTCCAACTCGAAACCTTTGGAGCCAGAGCCTTCTGTCATGCTGTTCCTACCCTTTGAAATGCCTTGCTACACCCAATTAAGACCGCTCCAACCCCTGGAGGCATTTCAATCAAAACGGAAAAGCCACCTGTTTAGAGTGGCATTTTTGATCACATAACTTTTCCATGTAGCACATCACAAACCACATTAATGTATTGATCTTCAGTGTTCTCCCCGGAAATTGTTTCCAGCCGGGTGGCATGAGAAAGTAGCCGGATGGGGTAGGATGAGAGAATGCAGGCCGGAGCTTCTGTGTGCAACACTGCTTACAGAATAGGAGGAGGTGAGCTGATAACAGCCGGGTGCTCACCAAAAGAGCCTGGGGAGAACACTGACCTTAAACAAGCTTATGCCATTTGAGTTTTTACGGGAGAAAAGCACTTTACACATTTTGTATGTAGTGTGACTTTGTATTCCTGATTCTGAAGGCTGTTCAGACACTGTGGCCGTAGTTCCTCCACCTGTCTGGAGGGGGCAGCAGCACACCTATTAATGGCTTGGCCTGCTTCTAGCTGCTTGTGGGGTTAGCAGACATTCTGGACTTGGTGTGTGGCTGGTTTCCAGCTCCCTCCGGCCTTTATCTTGTACACTCTGTTCAGTTTACATAAAGATGTTGGATGGTGATAGTGACTTGCTTCTCTCTTCTGCCTCATACAGCTCGCTGCTGACCCAGACCCCAATGTAAAGAGTGGTTCTGAGCTGCTGGACCGACTGCTGAAGGTACGCAGGAGTATATAGCATTGGGGAGGGGCCATGAGATACACATCATTCTGAGCTGGTGCGTCATTATGTCAATTCTGTCTGTGTGTGCGGCTTGTCCAATCCTATGAACCATTTCTGGGATTGGATTGGTCCATTTCAAGCTGCATACAGTAACATGAAGAATTAGCATAATCCTGCATCCACTTGGAATAATTTGCATTATCTTGTATCCTCTTAGAAGTATTTGCATCTCATTGATCATCCCAATATACCATGTATGCAGAATATGTAAATAAATAACACAGGTGCATTAACCTATTGGGGACAGCCGTAGGTTGATTCAACGTCCGCGCTAAAGAACCGCTCCCGACGCGATCGTGCGCGCCCGAGAGGGGAGGTTAATCTGTCATGTGACAGCTGGCATCTCCCCCGAGTGATCAGCAGCCATCGCCGGCGGATCGTAGTGATCACTTTGGCGGCGGCAGGGGGGAAAAGAGGATCCACTCACCTCCCTGCTGTTCCACCGACGATCGGCGCCCCCCTCTGCTCTGGCCGGCATCTCTGCTCCGTCTGACGTCAGCGCCGTGTCCTGGCTTGATGACGTCATCAAGCCACGACCCGACCTGAGCGTCATTTGGAGCGGAGATGCCGGCTGGAGAAGAGGTGGCTTCTGCGGCTCATCGCTGGAGCCTGGAAGGTGAGCCATGGCTTCCAGCTACAGGGGGGATACCTGCCTCCATGGGGGACACACAGCCCAGCACACCACAAACGGGATCCGGCCCCACCTCCCCCTCCACCGCAAAATGCCCTGGACCTCAAGGGGGGTTAGGCGTCTGGTCCCGAAGTGGTTAAGGCCTCTTTCACAGTGGGACTTTGCGTTTGATGCAACTCGCACAACGTGCCCCTAACGCAGCGCATGTAGGTTATGAAATTGGACGTTATTTTGCACTATGTTATGTGTCTCTCGGTGCGCCGTTTTCATCGCATACTGATGGAACGAAAACGGCGCATGCGTTACATTAAAAAAAACCAATAAAAAAAACATTACTGAGCATGTGCAACACACAACGCAGCAGATTTATTGCTAAACGCACAGCATGCAGCACTTTCTAAATATCGCTACACGTTACACACAACGCAACGTGTGCACTGTGAGTGTCGCACGGACTTACTATTGCTGTGCATTAGTTTGTGTTATACATTTTCTAACGTGCGACTTTAACGTACCACTGTGACAGAGGCCTAAATCATTAACAGATTGCCTGGTAACATAAGTCAGTGATGAGCAGAAATCTCCCCTTACCCAGGAAGAATAAAGGCAGTTAGCAAATCAGAGCTAATTAGAGACCAATCAGCTAGCAGCTTTGATTTGCTAGTTACCTCACCTGCTTTGTATATCATGGAGATGTGCATTTTGGGGAGATCTTCACTTTGTCCATAGGAAGCTGAAGGGATTACTGACGTTTCCCTCCTGATGTTTGAGAACTGCCTGGTAAACCTGTTATAGGGCCCCTACATTGCCTGTATAGTTAGCAGGGATTGCTTCACACTATGCTCTAGTGGGACAGTACCCATACAGCACTGCATGAAGAGGTGACCGCCCCCTGACCCTGTCTGCAGGTCACTGCTGCACGTAGGTGACTGCCCCCCGACCCTGTCTGCAGGTCACTGCTGCACGTAGGTGACCGCCCCCTGACCCTGTCTGCAGGTCACTGCCGCACGTAGGTGACCGCCCCCTGACCCTGTCTGCAGGTCACTGCTGCACGTAGGTGACCGCCCCCTGACCCTGTCTGCAGGATCACTGCTGCACGTAGGTGACCGCCCCCTGACCCTGTCTGCAGGATCACTGCTGCACGTAGGTGACCGCCCCCTGACCCTGTCTGCAGGATCACTGCTGCACGTAGGTGACCGCCCCCTGACTCTGTCTGCAGGATCACTGCTGCACGTAGGTGACCGCCCCCTGACCCTGTCTGCAGATCACTGCTGCACGTAGGTGACCGCCCCCTGACCCTGTCTGCAGGATCACTGCTGCACGTAGGTGACCGCCCCCTGACCCTGTCTGCAGGTCACTGCTGCACGTAGGTGACCGCCCCCTGACCCTGTCTGCAGGTCACTGCTGCACGTAGGTGACCGCCCCCTGACCCTGTCTGCAGGATCACTGCTGCACGTAGGTGACCGCCCCCTGACCCTGTCTGCAGGTCACTGCTGCACGCAGGTGACCGCCCCCTGACCCTGTCTGCAGGATCACTGCTGCACGCAGGTGACCGCCCCCTGACCCTGTCTGCAGGATCACTGCTGCACGTAGGTGACCGCCCCCTGACCCTGTCTGCAGGATCACTGCTGCACGTAGGTGACCGCCCCCTGACCCTGTCTGCAGGATCACTGCTGCACGTAGGTGACCGCCCCCTGACCCTGTCTGCAGGATCACTGCTGCACGTAGGTGACCGCCCCCTGACCCTGTCTGCAGGATCACTGCTGCACGTAGGTGACCGCCCCCTGACCCTGTCTGCAGGATCACTGGTGCACGTAGGTGACCGCCCCCTGACCCTGTCCGCAGGATCACTGCTGCACGTAAGTGACCGCCCCCTGACCCTGTCTGCAGGATCACTGCTGCACGTAGGTGACCGCCCCCTGACCCTGTCTGCAGGATCACTGCTGCACGTAGGTGACCGCCCCCTGACCCTGTCTGCAGGATCACTGCTGCACGTAGGTGACCGCCCCCTGACCCTGTCTGCAGGATCACTGCTGCACGAAGGTGACCGCCCCCTGACCCTGTCTGCAGGATCACTGCTGCACGTAGGTGACCGCCCCCTGACCCTGTCTGCAGGTCACTGCTGCACGTAGGTGACCGCCCCCTGACCCTGTCTGCAGGTCACTGCTGCACATAGGTGATTGCCCCCTGACCCTGTCTGCAGGTCACTGCTGCACATAGGTGAACGCCCCTTGACCCTGTCTGCAGGATCACTGCTGCACATAGGTGAACGCCCCCTGGCCCTGTCTGCAGGTCACTGCCGCACATAGGTGACCGCCCCCTGACCCTGTCTGCAGGTCACTGCCGCACGTAGGTGACCGCCCCCTGACCCTGTCTGCAGGTCACTGCCGCACGTAGGTGACCGCCCCCTGACCCTGTCTGCAGGTCACTGCTGCACGTAGGTGACCGCCCCCTGACCCTGTCTGCAGGATCACTGCTGCACGTAGGTGACCGCCCCCTGACCCTGTCTGCAGGATCACTGCCGCACATAGGTGACCGCCCCCTGACCCTGTCTGCAGGTCACTGCTGCACATAGGTAACCGCCCCCTGACCCTGTCTGCAGGTCACTGCCGCACATAGGTGACCGCCCCCTGACCCTGTCTGCAGGTCACTGCCGCACGTAGGTGAACGCCCCCTGACCCTGTCTGCAGGTCACTGCCGCACGTAGGTGACCGCCCCCTGACCCTGTCTGCAGGATCACTGCTGCACGTAGGTGAACGCCCCCTGGCCCTGTCTGCAGGATCACTGCTGCACGTAGGTGACCGCCCCCTGACCCTGTCTGCAGGTCACTGCCGCACATAGGTGACCGCCCCCTGACCCTGTCTGCAGGTCACTGCTGCACATAGGTGACCGCCCCCTGACCCTGTCTGCAGGTCACTGCCGCACATAGGTGAACGCCCCCTGACCCTGTCTGCAGGTCACTGCCGCACATAGGTGACCGCCCCCTGACCCTGTCTGCAGGATCACTGCTGCACGTAGGTGACCGCCTCTGACCCTGTCTGCAGGTCACTGCTGCACGTAGGTGACCGCCCCCTGACCCTGTCTGCAGGATCACTGCTGCACGTAGGTGACCGCCCCCTGACCCTGTCTGCAGGATCACTGCTGCACGTAGGTGACCGCCCCCTGACCCTGTCTGCAGGATCACTGCTGCACGTAGGTGACCGCCCCCTGACCCTGTCTGCAGGATCACTGCTGCACGTAGGTGACCGCCCCCTGACCCTGTCTGCAGGTCACTGCTGCACGTAGGTGACCGCCCCCTGACCCTGTCTGCAGGTCACTGCCGCACGTAGGTGACCGCCCCCTGACCCTGTCTGCAGGTCACTGCCGCACGTAGGTGACCGCCCCCTGACCCTGTCTGCAGGTCACTGCTGCACGTAGGTGACCGCCCCCTGACCCTGTCTGCAGGATCACTGCTGCACGTAGGTGACCGCCCCCTGACCCTGTCTGCAGGTCACTGCTGCACGTAGGTGACCGCCCCCTGACCCTGTCTGCAGGTCACTGCTGCACGTAGGTGACCGCCCCCTGACCCTGTCTGCACATCACTGCTGCACGTAGGTGACCGCCCCCTGACCCTGTCTGCAGGATCACTGCTGCACGTAGGTGACCGCCCCCTGACCCTGTCTGCAGGATCACTGCTGCACGTAAGTGACCGCCCCCTGACCCTGTCTGCAGGTCACTGCCGCACGTAGGTGACCGCCCCCTGACCCTGTCTGCAGGTCACTGCTGCACGTAGGTGACCGCCCCCTGACCCTGTCTGCAGGATCACTGCTGCACGTAGGTGACCGCCCCCTGACCCTGTCTGCAGGTCACTGCTGCACGTAGGTGACCGCCCCCTGACCCTGTCTGCAGGATCACTGCTGCACGTAGGTGACCGCCCCCTGACCCTGTCTGCAGGTCACTGCTGAATGCTGCTGAAGTACAGCTAGGCGACCCAGCAGGGAAACCTCATAGGGAACAGTTCTCCAATCACAGCACTCTCTACAGCACGAAGCATTGTGATTGGCCGAATAGTGTGGGTGGAGTTCACTACAACCTATCTGACACCGAGCAGTTGGAGAAGAAGAGGGTGATGTGACTGTCCACCCAATCATGTTAGCTGAATTTCCCCATGAGGTTTCCTGCTGGGTCCCCTAAAGTACATGAACACAGCTGAAGTGTGGTGTTTGGGTGACGTCGGAGCATTGTGGGAAATACCAGCTGTTTCCAAATGCCAAAAAAGCAAGCAGCATCTCCTTCCACTGACATCACCTGCCAGCAGTAAAAATGTCACCATGTGATAAATGTCAGAATGTAAATCAGGGAGAGGAAACATATTACAATGTGCAAACACTGACTAAATCATTTATACATAATTATTGTAAAAATGAAGCACTTTTTTGTTCATTACGTTATTTTCACTGGAGTTCCTCTTTAAAGTGTACCAGAGACGGCATAACCTAAAGATTTGATACTTACCCGGGGTTTCCTCCAGCCTCATAAAGCACGTCTGAGATGTCAAGGGACGCATCCATGCTTATGAGGTTGGATCAGATAGGTTATGCTGTCTCTGGCTTCCTTTAAGCGCATACAGTAAGTAATGCAAATAACTGACATGAGCTCTGTGTGCACTCACTGCACGAGTCTCCACTGCTGGAGGAAAAGTATGCTAAATCTCATCTTAAAGTTTGCTCCACAACGTTTGGGCAATCATTGAAATACTGGGAGAGTATACTGGGATCAGATGAGGCCAACATTCTTTGGATGTTATCACACTGGCCATATTTGGAGGAGAAATTGCACTGCACCTCACCACAAAAAGCACCATGCCAACAGTGAAGTCTGGTGGTGGGAACAGTATGGGGCAGACTTTGTATAATTCTAGGAAGGATGAATGGAAAAATGTACCTAAACAGTCCTTTTAAACAGAACAAAATATGCAAATTGACATAGTACCAAAATGGGGTAAGTCCTGCCCCCCCCCCCCCCCCCCCCTCCATTTGGAATTCTTGAGCAAAATGAAAAAATAAGCCTAAAAGAAATGTCGACTCTGAGTATTTTTTTTTACATATCTTTTTATTAAAGTTTTTGACTCCGGAGTATTTACAAGGCTTCATGAACACTTTTTTATTTGCATCATCAGATATGTAGTTCTGTATCTAGCCGGTCTAGCGGCATCATGTGGCCCAATTCATCATAGACGTCAGATATTCCTGTAGGTGTGGCATAGATCCAGTGGTTGTAGATTGCCTTTTTGCTGGGGAGGAACACGAGGAGTGCAAGGAGAGGAGCAGCGTTTTGTTTAGTGGGATTACGCTCATCGTGCTGTTCAATAGTTGCTAAATTAAGTAATAATAACATGAGGCGAAGCTAACAAAGATTAAGCTGCGACTTCTTCCAGCCTCTAGGAGTCTATCAGCTTCCATACCGAAGATCTGCTGTCCTGCAGGTCGCCGCTCTCCCCTCCGTAAGATCACAGCCCTCGCCCGGGTCATCTCTCGTGAGCGCACCCCTGTGGCCGGGAGGGCTCTGCTCTTGTGCGGTTCAGAGTGAATTGAACTGTGCAATCGCAGTGTGCTCCCGGCAACGAGAATGTGATCACGAGAGGCACACATGCGCAGAAGACCATGACCCAGATGTGGGTTACAAACGTAGGGAGGGGAGAGCGACAGTCTGGAGGACAGAGGAGCATTGGCATCGGACCTGTTACGACATCTGGTATAACTTTCTTGTCACGAGCGCCATTAGAAATCTATCAAGGACAATGACATGGTTAATGCTCCTATTCTGTGCTGTGTTATCCATTCTTCCAAGGAACATGTAATAATTCTTCTGCACGTGGTACAGTGAGGTGTATGCTATGTATATATTATGAATCTCATGTCCATCATATCGGATGAATTCTTTAGCTTGTTCTCATTACAGGACATTGTAACGGAAAGCAGCAAGTTTGATCTGATTAGTTTTGTCCCTCTCCTGCGAGAGAGAATCTATTCAAACAACCAGTATGCCCGGCAGTTCATCATTTCCTGGGTAAGAGATTAATATGGTATTTAAATTTTTTGATGCTGCTAAGCAGGGGAAGATGGTCACCCCAGTTGAGAAAGCCTTTTCTAAGTAACACGAATCCTCAGGTGTCTTCTGGCAGCGTGGGACTGTAGTGAGGTCTAGGGGGGCTTCTGGCAGTGGGGAGCTGTAGTGAGGTCTAGGGGGGCTAGTGGCAGTGGGGAACTGTAGTGAGGTCTAGGGGTGCTTCTGGCAGTGGGGAGCTGTAGTGAGGTCTAGGGGGGCTTCTGGCAGTGGGGAGCTGTAGTGAGGTCTAGGGGGGCTTCTGGCAGTGGGGAGCTGTAGTGAGGTCTAGGGTGGCTTCTAGCAGTGGGGAGCTGTAGTGAGGTATAGGGGGGCTTCTGGCATTGGGGAACTGTAGTGAGGTCTAGGGTGGCTTCTGGCAGTGGGGGCTGTAGTGAGGTCTAGGGGGGCTTCTGGCAGTGGGGAGCTGTAGTGAGGTCTAGGGGGGCTTCTGGCATTGGGGGACTGTAGTGAGGTCTAGGGGGGCTAGTGGCAGTGGGGAACTGTAGTGAGGTCTAGGGGTGCTTCTGGCAGTGGGGAACTGTAGTGAGGTCTAGGGGTGCTTCTGGCAGTGGGGAGCTGTAGTGAGGTCTAGGGTGGCTTCTGGCAGTGGGGAGCTGTAGTGAGGTCTAGCGGGGCTTCTGGCATTGGGGAACTGTAGTGAGGTCTAGGGTGGCTTCTGGCAGTGGGGAGCTGTAGTGAGGTCTAGCGGGGCTTCTGGCATTGGGGAACTGTAGTGAGGTCTAGGGGGGCTTCTGGCAGTAGGGAGCTGTAGTGAGGTCTAGGGTGGCTTCTGGCAGTGGGGAGCTGTAGTGAGGTCTAGGGTGGCTTCTGGCAGTGGGGAACTGTAGTGAGGTCTAGGGGTGCTTCTGGCAGTGGGGAGCTGTAGTGAGGTCTAGGGGGGCTTCTGGCAGTGGGGAGCTGTAGTGAGGTCTAGGGTGGCTTCTGGCAGTGGGGAGCTGTAGTGAGGTCTAGGGTGGCTTCTGGCAGTGGGGAGCTGTAGTGAGGTCTAGGGGGGCTTCTGGCAGTGGGGAACTGTAGTGAGGTCTAGGGGGGCTTCTGGCAGTGGGCCACTGTAGTGAGGTCTAGGGGGGCTAGTGGCAGTGGGGAACTGTAGTGAGGTCTAGGGGTGCTTCTGGCAGTGGGGAACTGTAGTGAGGTCTAGGGGTGCTTCTGGCAGTGGGGAGCTGTAGTGAGATCTAGGGGTGCTTCTGGCAGTGTGGGACTGTAGTGAGGTCTAGGGGGGCTTCTGGCAGTGGGGAGCTGTAGTGTGGTCTAGGGGTGCTTCTGGCAGTGGGGAGCTGTAGTGAGGTCTAGGGGGGCTTCTGGCAGTGGGGAGCTGTAGTGTGGTCTAGGGTGGCTTCTGGCAGTGGGAAGCTGTAGTGAGGTCTAGGGGGGCTTCTAGCAGTGGGGAGCTGTAGTGTGGTCTAGGGTGGCTTCTGGCAGTGGGGAGCTGTAGTGAGGTCTAGGGGGGCTTCTAGCAGTGGGGAGCTGTAGTGTGGTCTAGGGGGGCTTCTAGCAGTGGGGAGCTGTAGTGAGGTCTAGGGGGGCTTCTAGCAGTGGGGAGCTGTAGTGAGGTCTAGGGGGGCTTCTGGCATTGGGGAACTGTAGTGTGGTCTAGGGGGGCTTCTGGCAGTGGGGAACTGTAGTGAGGTCTAGGGGGGCTTCTGGCAGTGGGGAACTGTAGTGAGGTCTAGGGGTGCTTCTGGCAGTGGGGAGCTGTAGTGAGGTCTAGGGGGGCTTCTGGCAGTGGGGAGCTGTAGTTAGGTCTAGGGGGGCTTCTGGCAGTGGGGAGCTGTAGTGAGGTCTAGGGGGGCTTCTGGCAGTGGGGAGCTGTAGTGAGGTCTAGGGTGGCTTCTGGCAGTGGGGAGCTGTAGTCAGGTCTAGGGGGGCTTCTGGCAGTGGGGAGCTGTAGTGAGGTCTAGGGTGGCTTCTGGCAGTGGGGAGCTGTAGTGAGGTCTAGGGGGGCTTCTGGCAGTGGGGAGCTGTAGTGAGGTCTAGGGTGGCTTCTGGCAGTGGGGAGCTGTAGTGAGGTCTAGGGTGGCTTCTGGCAGTGGGGAGCTGTAGTGAGGTTTAAGGTGGCTTCTGGCAGTGGGGAACTGTATTGAGGTCTAGGGTGGCTTCTGGCAGTGGGGAGCTGTAGTGAGGTCTAGGGGTGCTTCTGGCAGTGGGGAGCTGTAGTGTGGTCTAAGGGGGCTTCTGGCAGTGGGGAGCTGTAGTGAGGTCTAGGGGGGCTTCTGACAGTGGGTAACTGTAGTGAGGTCTAGGGGGGCCTCTGGCAGTGGGGAGCTGTAGTGAGGTCTAGGGGGGCTTCTGGCAGTGGGGAGCTGTAGTGATGTCTAGGGGGGCTTCTGGCATTGGGGAACTGTAGTGAGGTCTAGGGTGACTTCTGACAGTGGGGAACTGTAGTGAGGTCTAGGGGGGCCTCTGGCAGTGGGGAGCTGTAGTGAGGTTTAGGGTGGCTTCTGGCAGTGGGGAACTGTAGTTAGGTCTAGGGGGGCTTCTGGCAGTGGGGAGCTGTAGTGAGGTCTAGGGGGGCTTCTGGCAGTGGGGAGCTGTAGTGAGGTCTAGGGTGGCATCTGGCAGTGGGGAGCTGTAGTGAGGTATAGGGGGGCATCTGGCAGTGGGGAGATGTAGTGAGGTATAGGGTGGCTTCTGGCAGTGGGGAACTGTAGTGAGGTCTAGGGGGGCTTCTGGCAGTGGGGAGCTGTAGTGAGGTCTAGGGTGGCTTCCGGCAGTGGGGAGCTGTAGTGAGGTCTAGGGGGGCCTCTGGCAGTGGGGAGCTGTAGTGAGGTCTAGGGGGGCTTCTGGCAGTGGGGAACTGTAGTGAGGTCTAGGGGGCTTCTGGCAGTGGGGAGCTGTAAGAGGTCTTATGTGGTCTTTGCAATGTGGTGTCCTAGAACAGTGATAATCGTGCTTTCTCATTGCATGCTCTGCTCACAGATTCTGGTATTGGAGTCGGTTCCAGACATTAATCTGCTGGAATATTTGCCAGAAATCCTGGATGGCCTTTTCCAGATTCTCGGAGATAACAGTAAAGAGATTCGGAAGATGTGAGTAGATGTGGATTATTCTGCTATGGTCACTAATCTTTCTGGAGAATTCCTTCTGCAATAGAGGTGTATATTTTTAGCAGAAGTTTGCTTTCTTAAAACAGAAGGTATTTGCGATTATTCAGGTTGGAGTGAGCATATTATATCTCCCATGATGCATCACTGCTGAATATGCAAATCATCCTTTGTTAAACCTGAAAGCTAGCCACACCTCCAGAACTGCTGGAATGCAATGATGTGTCAGCTTGTTAATATTACAGAGCCACACTAATCCAACATGCATACAGACTGTTTTGGACTATTAAATCCTCATCAGTGCATGGCATGGATTAATGTGGCTCTATGGGGTAGGACTTGAAACACCCGGAGTTACAGATTGCCCAACAAGCTTCTGGTGAACCAGAACTCCCAGGAGTGTGTAAGGGGGCTACAATGGTCCAAAAAGACCTCTTACTAAAATGCTATGGAAAAAAAAGTTTTCTTTATGAAAAGGAAACTGAAGCGAAATGATTTAAAATAAACACATGACGTTGCTGCAAATGAATAGTACATACTAACCTCACCGTCAGTTCCTCTCAGAGGCTCACCATTTTATTCTTACAGTGATGCCTTCCAGTTCTGACAATATTTTATCACAACTGAAATATACCAGTTGCTGTCAGTTTTATATCAGCCGCTGTGAGTTACAACTGAATGTGCAAGGTAATGTCCATGTTTCCCTATGGCTCAGGTGGGCGATATTACAGTGTAACAGTGTGCTGGCCAGGAAGCTGTTATGGGGTAGTGGCCATTTTCGGGCTATGCCGCGCAGAAGGATTTCTCATGCCCTACTGGGCCGATTTGCATCTTTTTTTTTTTTTTTTTGCAACTCGCAGCTAGCACTTTGCTAGCTGCGTGTGCATTACGATCGCCGCCGCTCCGCGCAAGATCGTCGCTAATCGCCGTGCCGCCCCCCCAAGACCCCGTGCGCTGCCTTGCCAATCAGCGCCAGGCAGCGCTGGGGGGTGGATTGGGACTCCCTTAGACATCACGACATCTATGACGTCGGTGACGTCATCCCACCCCGCCGCCATGGCCATGGGGAAGCCCTTCAGGAAGTCCCGTTCTTTGACCGGGATTTCCTGATCAAAGATCGCCAGAGGCGATTGAAGCGGGCGGGGGGATGCCGCTGCACAGTGGTTATCATGTAGCGAGCCCTAGGCTCGCTACATGATTTAAAAAAAAAAAAAAAATTTAAAATAGTGTTGCGCTGCCCTCTTGCGGTTTCTAATAGACCGCCAGGAGGGTTAAAACAAAGTATTTGTGATAATTCAGATTGGCGTGAGCTGAGCTCTGAGGCTCCTCCCACAATGCATTGCACGCCTAGGAGTTCTGGTTCAGCATGAGCTTGCTGGGTACTGAGGCCATGATGTGACTGTGGCAGGGGAAATCCCTGAGATCGCTAGTAGCTAGGCATGCTGGGTACTGAGGCCATGATGTGACTGTGGCAGGGGAAATCCCCGAGATCGCTAGTAGCTAGGCATGCTGGGTACTGAGGCCATGATGTGACTGTGGCAGGGGAAATCCCTGAGATCGCTAGTAGCTAGGCAAGCTGGGTACTGAGGCCATGATGTGACTGTGGCAGGGGAAATCCCCGAGATCGCTAGTAGCTAGGCATGCTGGGTACTGAGGCCATGATGTGACTGTGGCAGGGGAAATCCCTGAGATTGCTAGTAGCTAGGCATGCTGGGTACTGAGGCCATGATGTGACTGTGGCAGGGGAAATCCCTGAGATCGCTAGTAGCTAGGCATGCTGGGTACTGAGGCCATGATGTGACTCTGGCAGGGGAAATCCCCGAGATCGCTAGTAGCTAGGCATGCTGGGTACTGAGGCCATGATGTGACTGTGGCAGGGGAAATCCCCGAGATTGCTAGTAGCTAGGCATGCTGGGTACTGAGGCCATGATGTGACTGTGGCAGGGGAAATCCCCGAGATCGCTAGTAGCTAGGTATGCTGGGTACTGAGGCCATGATGTGACTGTGGCAGGGGAAATCCCCGAGATCGCTAGTAGCTAGGCATGCTGGGTACTGAGGCCATGATGTGACTGTGGCAGGGGAAATCCCCGAGATCGCTAGTAGCTAGGCATGCCGGGTACTGAGGCCATGATGTGACTGTGGCAGGGGAAATCCCTGAGATTGCTAGTAGCTAGGCAAGCTGGGTACTGAGGCCATGATGTGACTGTGGCAGGGGAAATCCCCGAGATCGCTAGTAGCTAGGCATGCTGGGTACTGAGGCCATGATGTGACTGTGGCAGGGGAAATCCCTGAGATTGCTAGTAGCTAGGCAAGCTGGGTACTGAGGCCATGATGTGACTGTGGCAGGGGAAATCCCCGAGATCGCTAGTAGCTAGGCATGCTGGGTACTGAGGCCATGATGTGACTGTGGCAGGGGAAATCCCTGAGATCGCTAGTAGCTAGGTATGCTGGGTACTGAGGCCATGATGTGACTGTGGCAGGGGAAATCCCCGAGATCGCTAGTAGCTAGGCATGCTGGGTACTGAGGCCATGATGTGACTCTGGCAGGGGAAATCCCCGAGATCGCTAGTAGCTAGGCATGCTGGGTACTGAGGCCATGATGTGACTGTGGCAGGGGAAATCCCTGAGATCGCTAGTAGCTAGGCATGCTGGGTACTGAGGCCATGATGTGACTCTGGCAGGGGAAATCCCTGAGATCGCTAGTAGCTAGGCATGCTGGGTACTGAGACCATGATGTGACTGTGGCAGGGGAAATCCCTGAGATCGCTAGTAGCTAGGCATGCTGGGTACTGAGGCCATGATGTGACTCTGGCAGGGGAAATCCCCGAGATCGCTAGTAGCTAGGTATGCTGGGTACTGAGGCCATGATGTGACTGTGGCAGGGGAAATCCCCGAGATTGCTAGTAGCTAGGTATGCTGGGTACTGAGGCCATGATGTGACTGTGGCAGGGGAAATCCCCGAGATCGCTAGTAGCTAGGTATGCTGGGTACTGAGGCCATGATGTGACTGTGGCAGGGGAAATCCCCGAGATCGCTAGTAGCTAGGCATGCTGGGTACTGAGGCCATGATGTGACTGTGGCAGGGGAAATCCCTGAGATCGCTAGTAGCTAGGCATGCTGGGTACTGAGGCCATGATGTGACTGTGGCAGGGGAAATCCCTGAGATTGCTAGTAGCTAGGCATGCTGGGTACTGAGGCCATGATGTGACTGTGGCAGGGGAAATCCCCGAGATTGCTAGTAGCTAGGTATGCTGGGTACTGAGGCCATGATGTGACTGTGGCAGGGGAAATCCCCGAGATTGCTAGTAGCTAGGCATGCTGGGTACTGAGGCCATGATGTGACTGTGGCAGGGGAAATCCCCGAGATCGCTAGTAGCTAGGCATGCTGGGTACTGAGGCCATGATGTGACTCTGGCAGGGGAAATCCCTGAGATCGCTAGTAGCTAGGCATGCTGGGTACTGAGGCCATGATGTGACTGTGGCAGGGGAAATCCCCGAGATTGCTAGTAGCTAGGTATGCTGGGTACTGAGGCCATGATGTGACTGTGGCAGGGGAAATCCCCGAGATTGCTAGTAGCTAGGCATGCTGGGTACTGAGGCCATGATGTGACTGTGGCAGGGGAAATCCCCGAGATCGCTAGTAGCTAGGCATGCTGGGTACTGAGGCCATGATGTGACTCTGGCAGGGGAAATCCCTGAGATCGCTAGTAGCTAGGCATGCTGGGTACTGAGGCCATGATGTGACTGTGGCAGGGGAAATCCCTGAGATTGCTAGTAGCTAGGCATGCTGGGTACTGAGGCCATGATGTGACTGTGGCAGGGGAAATCCCCGAGATTGCTAGTAGCTAGGTATGCTGGGTACTGAGGCCATGATGTGACTGTGGCAGGGGAAATCCCCGAGATTGCTAGTAGCTAGGCATGCTGGGTACTGAGGCCATGATGTGACTCTGGCAGGGGAAATCCCCGAGATCGCTAGTAGCTAGGCATGCTGGGTACTGAGGCCATGATGTGACTGTGGCAGGGGAAATCCCCGAGATCGCTAGTAGCTAGGCATGCTGGGTACTGAGGCCATGATGTGACTGTGGCAGGGGAAATCCCCGAGATCGCTAGTAGCTAGGCATGCTGGGTACTGAGGCCATGATGTGACTCTGGCAGGGGAAATCCCCGAGATCGCTAGTAGCTAGGCATGCTGGGTACTGAGGCCATGATGTGACTCTGGCAGGGGAAATCCCCGAGATCGCTAGTAGCTAGGCATGCTGGGTACTGAGGCCATGATGTGACTGTGGCAGGGGAAATCCCCGAGATCGCTAGTAGCTAGGCATGCTGGGTACTGAGGCCATGATGTGACTGTGGCAGGGGAAATCCCCGAGATCGCTAGTAGCTAGGCATGCTGGGTACTGAGGC
This sequence comes from Hyperolius riggenbachi, assembly GCF_040937935.1. Classification (NCBI taxonomy): domain Eukaryota; kingdom Metazoa; phylum Chordata; class Amphibia; order Anura; family Hyperoliidae; genus Hyperolius; species Hyperolius riggenbachi. Next base: position 1,423,178 of record NC_090656.1, on the reverse strand, counting down.
CATGATGTGACTCTGGCAGGGGAAATCCCCGAGATCGCTAGTAGCTAGGCATGCTGGGTACTGAGGCCATGATGTGACTGTGGCAGGGGAAATCCCTGAGATCGCTAGTAGCTAGGCATGCTGGGTACTGAGGCCATGATGTGACTGTGGCAGGGGAAATCCCTGAGATCGCTAGTAGCTAGGCATGCTGGGTACTGAGGCCATGATGTGACTGTGGCAGGGGAAATCCCTGAGATTGCTAGTAGCTAGGCATGCTGGGTACTGAGGCCATGATGTGACTGTGGCAGGGGAAATCCCCGAGATTGCTAGTAGCTAGGTATGCTGGGTACTGAGGCCATGATGTGACTGTGGCAGGGGAAATCCCCGAGATTGCTAGTAGCTAGGCATGCTGGGTACTGAGGCCATGATGTGACTGTGGCAGGGGAAATCCCCGAGATCGCTAGTAGCTAGGCATGCTGGGTACTGAGGCCATGATGTGACTGTGGCAGGGGAAATCCCCGAGATTGCTAGTAGCTAGGCATGCTGGGTACTGAGGCCATGATGTGACTGTGGCAGGGGAAATCCCCGAGATTGCTAGTAGCTAGGCATGCTGGGTACTGAGGCCATGATGTGACTGTGGCAGGGGAAATCCCCGAGATCGCTAGTAGCTAGGCATGCTGGGTACTGAGGCCATGATGTGACTGTGGCAGGGGAAATCCCCGAGATCGCTAGTAGCTAGGCATGCTGGGTACTGAGGCCATGATGTGACTGTGGCAGGGGAAATCCCTGAGATTGCTAGTAGCTAGGTATGCTGGGTACTGAGGCCATGATGTGACTGTGGCAGGGGAAATCCCCGAGATCGCTAGTAGCTAGGCATGCTGGGTACTGAGGCCATGATGTGACTCTGGCAGGGGAAATCCCCGAGATCGCTAGTAGCTAGGCATGCTGGGTACTGAGGCCATGATGTGACTGTGGCAGGGGAAATCCCTGAGATTGCTAGTAGCTAGGTATGCTGGGTACTGAGGCCATGATGTGACTGTGGCAGGGGAAATCCCCGAGATCGCTAGTAGCTAGGCATGCTGGGTACTGAGGCCATGATGTGACTCTGGCAGGGGAAATCCCCGAGATCGCTAGTAGCTAGGCATGCTGGGTACTGAGGCCATGATGTGACTGTGGCAGGGGAAATCCCTGAGATTGCTAGTAGCTAGGTATGCTGGGTACTGAGGCCATGATGTGACTGTGGCAGGGGAAATCCCCGAGATCGCTAGTAGCTAGGCATGCTGGGTACTGAGGCCATGATGTGACTGTGGCAGGGGAAATCCCCGAGATCGCTAGTAGCTAGGCATGCTGGGTACTGAGGCCATGATGTGACTCTGGCAGGGGAAATCCCCGAGATCGCTAGTAGCTAGGCATGCTGGGTACTGAGGCCATGATGTGACTGTGGCAGGGGAAATCCCTGAGATTGCTAGTAGCTAGGTATGCTGGGTACTGAGGCCATGATGTGACTGTGGCAGGGGAAATCCCCGAGATCGCTAGTAGCTAGGCATGCTGGGTACTGAGGCCATGATGTGACTGTGGCAGGGGAAATCCCCGAGATCGCTAGTAGCTAGGCATGCTGGGTACTGAGGCCATGATGTGACTGTGGCAGGGGAAATCCCTGAGATTGCTAGTAGCTAGGCATGCTGGGTACTGAGGCCATGATGTGACTGTGGCAGGGGAAATCCCTGAGATTGCTAGTAGCTAGGTATGCTGGGTACTGAGGCCATGATGTGACTGTGGCAGGGGAAATCCCCGAGATCGCTAGTAGCTAGGCATGCTGGGTACTGAGGCCATGATGTGACTGTGGCAGGGGAAATCCCCGAGATCGCTAGTAGCTAGGCATGCTGGGTACTGAGGCCATGATGTGACTGTGGCAGGGGAAATCCCTGAGATCGCTAGTAGCTAGGCATGCTGGGTACTGAGGCCATGATGTGACTGTGGCAGGGGAAATCCCTGAGATTGCTAGTAGCTAGGCATGCTGGGTACTGAGGCCATGATGTGACTGTGGCAGGGGAAATCCCTGAGATTGCTAGTAGCTAGGCATGCTGGGTACTGAGGCCATGATGTGACTGTGGCAGGGGAAATCCCTGAGATTGCTAGTAGCTAGGCATGCTGGGTACTGAGGCCATGATGTGACTGTGGCAGGGGAAATCCCTGAGATTGCTAGTAGCTAGGTATGCTGGGTACTGAGGCCATGATGTGACTGTGGCAGGGGAAATCCCCGAGATCGCTAGTAGCTAGGCATGCTGGGTACTGAGGCCATGATGTGACTGTGGCAGGGGAAATCCCTGAGATCGCTAGTAGCTAGGCATGCTGGGTACTGAGGCCATGATGTGACTGTGGCAGGGGAAATCCCTGAGATTGCTAGTAGCTAGGCATGCTGGGTACTGAGGCCATGATGTGACTGTGGCAGGGGAAATCCCTGAGATTGCTAGTAGCTAGGCATGCTGGGTACTGAGGCCATGATGTGACTGTGGCAGGGGAAATCCCCGAGATCGCTAGTAGCTAGGCATGCTGGGTACTGAGGCCATGATGTGACTCTGGCAGGGGAAATCCCCGAGATCGCTAGTAGCTAGGCAAGCTGGGTACTGAGGCCATGATGTGACTGTGGCAGGGGAAATCCCTGAGATCGCTAGTAGCTAGGCATGCTGGGTACTGAGGCCATGATGTGACTGTGGCAGGGGAAATCCCCGAGATCGCTAGTAGCTAGGCATGCTGGGTACTGAGGCCATGATGTGACTGTGGCAGGGGAAATCCCCGAGATTGCTAGTAGCTAGGCATGCTGGGTACTGAGGCCATGATGTGACTGTGGCAGGGGAAATCCCCGAGATTGCTAGTAGCTAGGTATGCTGGGTACTGAGGCCATGATGTGACTGTGGCAGGGGAAATCCCCGAGATCGCTAGTAGCTAGGCATGCTGGGTACTGAGGCCATGATGTGACTGTGGCAGGGGAAATCCCCGAGATCGCTAGTAGCTAGGCATGCTGGGTACTGAGGCCATGATGTGACTGTGGCAGGGGAAATCCCCGAGATCGCTAGTAGCTAGGCATGCTGGGTACTGAGGCCATGATGTGACTGTGGCAGGGGAAATCCCTGAGATCGCTAGTAGCTAGGCATGCTGGGTACTGAGGCCATGATGTGACTGTGGCAGGGGAAATCCCTGAGATTGCTAGTAGCTAGGCATGCTGGGTACTGAGGCCATGATGTGACTGTGGCAGGGGAAATCCCTGAGATTGCTAGTAGCTAGGCATGCTGGGTACTGAGGCCATGATGTGACTGTGGCAGGGGAAATCCCTGAGATTGCTAGTAGCTAGGCATGCTGGGTACTGAGGCCATGATGTGACTGTGGCAGGGGAAATCCCTGAGATTGCTAGTAGCTAGGTATGCTGGGTACTGAGGCCATGATGTGACTGTGGCAGGGGAAATCCCCGAGATCGCTAGTAGCTAGGCATGCTGGGTACTGAGGCCATGATGTGACTGTGGCAGGGGAAATCCCTGAGATCGCTAGTAGCTAGGCATGCTGGGTACTGAGGCCATGATGTGACTCTGGCAGGGGAAATCCCCGAGATCGCTAGTAGCTAGGCATGCTGGGTACTGAGGCCATGATGTGACTGTGGCAGGGGAAATCCCCGAGATCGCTAGTAGCTAGGCATGCTGGGTACTGAGGCCATGATGTGACTCTGGCAGGGGAAATCCCCGAGATCGCTAGTAGCTAGGCATGCTGGGTACTGAGGCCATGATGTGACTGTGGCAGGGGAAATCCCTGAGATTGCTAGTAGCTAGGTATGCTGGGTACTGAGGCCATGATGTGACTGTGGCAGGGGAAATCCCCGAGATCGCTAGTAGCTAGGCATGCTGGGTACTGAGGCCATGATGTGACTGTGGCAGGGGAAATCCCTGAGATCGCTAGTAGCTAGGCATGCTGGGTACTGAGGCCATGATGTGACTGTGGCAGGGGAAATCCCTGAGATCGCTAGTAGCTAGGCATGCTGGGTACTGAGGCCATGATGTGACTCTGGCAGGGGAAATCCCCGAGATCGCTAGTAGCTAGGCATGCTGGGTACTGAGGCCATGATGTGACTGTGGCAGGGGAAATCCCCGAGATCGCTAGTAGCTAGGCATGCTGGGTACTGAGGCCATGATGTGACTGTGGCAGGGGAAATCCCTGAGATTGCTAGTAGCTAGGCATGCTGGGTACTGAGGCCATGATGTGACTCTGGCAGGGGAAATCCCCGAGATCGCTAGTAGCTAGGCATGCTGGGTACTGAGGCCATGATGTGACTGTGGCACCGGAAATCCCTGAGATTGCTAGTAGCTAGGCATGCTGGGTACTGAGGCCATGATGTGACTGTGGCAGGGGAAATCCCCGAGATTGCTAGTAGCTAGGTATGCTGGGTACTGAGGCCATGATGTGACTGTGGCAGGGGAAATCCCCGAGATTGCTAGTAGCTAGGCATGCTGGGTACTGAGGCCATGATGTGACTGTGGCAGGGGAAATCCCCGAGATCGCTAGTAGCTAGGCATGCTGGGTACTGAGGCCATGATGTGACTGTGGCAGGGGAAATCCCCGAGATCGCTAGTAGCTAGGCATGCTGGGTACTGAGGCCATGATGTGACTGTGGCAGGGGAAATCCCCGAGATCGCTAGTAGCTAGGCATGCTGGGTACTGAGGCCATGATGTGACTGTGGCAGGGGAAATCCCTGAGATCGCTAGTAGCTAGGCATGCTGGGTACTGAGGCCATGATGTGACTGTGGCAGGGGAAATCCCTGAGATTGCTAGTAGCTAGGCATGCTGGGTACTGAGGCCATGATGTGACTGTGGCAGGGGAAATCCCTGAGATCGCTAGTAGCTAGGCATGCTGGGTACTGAGGCCATGATGTGACTGTGGCAGGGGAAATCCCTGAGATCGCTAGTAGCTAGGCATGCTGGGTACTGAGGCCATGATGTGACTGTGGCAGGGGAAATCCCTGAGATTGCTAGTAGCTAGGTATGCTGGGTACTGAGGCCATGATGTGACTGTGGCAGGGGAAATCCCCGAGATCGCTAGTAGCTAGGCATGCTGGGTACTGAGGCCATGATGTGACTGTGGCAGGGGAAATCCCCGAGATTGCTAGTAGCTAGGCATGCTGGGTACTGAGGCCATGATGTGACTGTGGCAGGGGAAATCCCCGAGATCGCTAGTAGCTAGGCATGCTGGGTACTGAGGCCATGATGTGACTGTGGCAGGGGAAATCCCCGAGATTGCTAGTAGCTAGGCATGCTGGGTACTGAGGCCATGATGTGACTGTGGCAGGGGAAATCCCCGAGATCGCTAGTAGCTAGGCATGCTGGGTACTGAGGCCATGATGTGACTCTGGCAGGGAAATCCCTGAGATCGCTAGTAGCTAGGCATGCTGGGTACTGAGGCCATGATGTGACTCTGGCAGGGGAAATCCCTGAGATTGCTAGTAGCTAGGTATGCTGGGTACTGAGGCCATGATGTGACTGTGGCAGGGGAAATCCCTGAGATCGCTAGTAGCTAGGCATGCTGGGTACTGAGGCCATGATGTGACTGTGGCAGGGGAAATCCCTGAGATCGCTAGTAGCTAGGCATGCTGGGTACTGAGGCCATGATGTGACTCTGGCAGGGGAAATCCCCGAGATCGCTAGTAGCTAGGCATGCTGGGTACTGAGGCCATGATGTGACTCTGGCAGGGGAAATCCCTGAGATCGCTAGTAGCTAGGCATGCTGGGTACTGAGGCCATGATGTGACTGTGGCAGGGGAAATCCCTGAGATTGCTAGTAGCTAGGCATGCTGGGTACTGAGGCCATGATGTGACTGTGGCAGGGGAAATCCCTGAGATTGCTAGTAGCTAGGTATGCTGGGTACTGAGGCCATGATGTGACTGTGGCAGGGGAAATCCCCGAGATCGCTAGTAGCTAGGCATGCTGGGTACTGAGGCCATGATGTGACTGTGGCAGGGGAAATCCCTGAGATCGCTAGTAGCTAGGCATGCTGGGTACTGAGGCCATGATGTGACTGTGGCAGGGGAAATCCCTGAGATCGCTAGTAGCTAGGCATGCTGGGTACTGAGGCCATGATGTGACTCTGGCAGGGGAAATCCCCGAGATCGCTAGTAGCTAGGCATGCTGGGTACTGAGGCCATGATGTGACTCTGGCAGGGGAAATCCCTGAGATCGCTAGTAGCTAGGCATGCTGGGTACTGAGGCCATGATGTGACTGTGGCAGGGGAAATCCCCGAGATTGCTAGTAGCTAGGCATACTGGGTACTGAGGCCATGATGTGACTGTGGCAGGGGAAATCCCCGAGATCGCTAGTAGCTAGGCATACTGGGTACTGAGGCCATGATGTGACTGTGGCAGGGGAAATCCCCGAGATTGCTAGTAGCTAGGCATACTGGGTACTGAGGCCATGATGTGACTGTGGCAGGGGAAATCCCCGAGATCGCTAGTAGCTAGGCATGCCGGGTACTGAGGCCATGATGTGACTGTGGCAGGGGAAATCCCCGAGATTGCTAGTAGCTAGGCATACTGGGTACTGAGGCCATGATGTGACTGTGGCAGGGGAAATCCCTGAGATCGCTAGTAGCTAGGCATGCTGGGTACTGAGGCCATGATGTGACTCTGGCAGGGGAAATCCCTGAGATCGCTAGTAGCTAGGCATGCCGGGTACTGAGGCCATGATGTGACTGTGGCAGGGGAAATCCCTGAGATCGCTAGTAGCTAGGCATGCTGGGTACTGAGGCCATGATGTGACTGTGGCAGGGGAAATCCCCGAGATCGCTAGTAGCTAGGCATGCTGGGTACGGAGGCCATGATGTGACTGTGGCAGGGGAAATCCCTGAGATTGCTAGTAGCTAGGTATGCTGGGTACTGAGGCCATGATGTGACTGTGGCAGGGGAAATCCCTGAGATTGCTAGTAGCTAGGCATTCTGGGTACTGAGGCCATGATGTGACTCTGGCAGGGGAAATCCCTGAGATCGCTAGTAGCTAGGCATGCCGGGTACTGAGGCCATGATGTGACTGTGGCAGGGGAAATCCCCGAGATCGCTAGTAGCTAGGCATGCTGGGTACTGAGGCCATGATGTGACTGTGGCAGGGGAAATCCCCGAGATTGCTAGTAGCTAGGCATGCCGGGTACTGAGGCCATGATGTGACTGTGGCAGGGGAAATCCCCGAGATTGCTAGTAGCTAGGCATGCTGGGTACTGAGGCCATGATGTGACTGTGGCAGGGGAAATCCCCGAGATTGCTAGTAGCTAGGCATGCTGGGTACTGAGGCCATGATGTGACTGTGGCAGGGGAAATCCCTGAGATCGCTAGTAGCTAGGCATGCTGGGTACTGAGGCCATGATGTGACTGTGGCAGGGGAAATCCCCGAGATTGCTAGTAGCTAGGCATGCCGGGTACTGAGGCCATGATGTGACTGTGGCAGGGGAAATCCCTGAGATTGCTAGTAGCTAGGCATGCTGGGTACTGAGGCCATGATGTGACTCTGGCAGGGGAAATCCCCGAGATTGCTAGTAGCTAGGTATGCTGGGTACTGAGGCCATGATGTGACTGTGGCAGGGGAAATCCCCGAGATCGCTAGTAGCTAGGCATGCTGGGTACTGAGGCCATGATGTGACTGTGGCAGGGGAAATCCCTGAGATCGCTAGTAGCTAGGCATGCTGGGTACTGAGGCCATGATGTGACTGTGGCAGGGGAAATCCCTGAGATCGCTAGTAGCTAGGCATGCTGGGTACTGAGGCCATGATGTGACTGTGGCAGGGGAAATCCCTGAGATCGCTAGTAGCTAGGCATGCTGGGTACTGAGGCCATGATGTGACTGTGGCAGGGGAAATCCCCGAGATCGCTAGTAGCTAGGCAAGCTGGGTACTGAGGCCATGATGTGACTGTGGCAGGGGAAATCCCCGAGATTGCTAGTAGCTAGGTATGCTGGGTACTGAGGCCATGATGTGACTGTGGCAGGGGAAATCCCTGAGATCGCTAGTAGCTAGGCATGCTGGGTACTGAGGCCATGATGTGACTGTGGCAGGGGAAATCCCTGAGATTGCTAGTAGCTAGGCATGCTGGGTACTGAGGCCATGATGTGACTGTGGCAGGGGAAATCCCTGAGATTGCTAGTAGCTAGGCATGCTGGGTACTGAGGCCATGATGTGACTGTGGCAGGGGAAATCCCTGAGATCGCTAGTAGCTAGGCATGCTGGGTACTGAGGCCATGATGTGACTGTGGCAGGGGAAATCCCCGAGATCGCTAGTAGCTAGGCATGCTGGGTACTGAGGCCATGATGTGACTGTGGCAGGGGAAATCCCCGAGATCGCTAGTAGCTAGGCATGCTGGGTACTGAGGCCATGATGTGACTGTGGCAGGGGAAATCCCCGAGATCGCTAGTAGCTAGGCATGCTGGGTACTGAGGCCATGATGTGACTGTGGCAGGGGAAATCCCTGAGATCGCTAGTAGCTAGGCATGCTGGGTACTGAGGCCATGATGTGACTGTGGCAGGGGAAATCCCTGAGATCGCTAGTAGCTAGGCATGCTGGGTACTGAGGCCATGATGTGACTGTGGCAGGGGAAATCCCTGAGATCGCTAGTAGCTAGGCATGCTGGGTACTGAGGCCATGATGTGACTCTGGCAGGGGAAATCCCCGAGATCGCTAGTAGCTAGGCATGCTGGGTACTGAGGCCATGATGTGACTGTGGCAGGGGAAATCCCTGAGATCGCTAGTAGCTAGGCATGCTGGGTACTGAGGCCATGATGTGACTGTGGCAGGGGAAATCCCTGAGATTGCTAGTAGCTAGGCATGCTGGGTACTGAGGCCATGATGTGACTGTGGCAGGGGAAATCCCCGAGATCGCTAGTAGCTAGGCATGCTGGGTACTGAGGCCATGATGTGACTGTGGCAGGGGAAATCCCCGAGATCGCTAGTAGCTAGGCATGCTGGGTACTGAGGCCATGATGTGACTCTGGCAGGGGAAATCCCCGAGATCGCTAGTAGCTAGGCTTGCTGGGTACTGAGGCCATGATGTGACTGTGGCAGGGGAAATCCCCGAGATCGCTAGTAGCTAGGCATGCCGGGTACTGAGGCCATGATGTGACTGTGGCAGGGGAAATCCCTGAGATCGCTAGTAGCTAGGCATGCTGGGTACTGAGGCCATGATGTGACTGTGGCAGGGGAAATCCCTGAGATCGCTAGTAGCTAGGCATGCTGGGTACTGAGGCCATGATGTGACTCTGGCAGGGGAAATCCCCGAGATCGCTAGTAGCTAGGCATGCTGGGTACTGAGGCCATGATGTGACTGTGGCAGGGGAAATCCCCGAGATCGCTAGTAGCTAGGCATGCTGGGTACTGAGGCCATGATGTGACTCTGGCAGGGGAAATCCCTGAGATCGCTAGTAGCTAGGCATGCTGGGTACTGAGGCCATGATGTGACTGTGGCAGGGGAAATCCCCGAGATTGCTAGTAGCTAGGCATGCTGGGTACTGAGGCCATGATGTGACTGTGGCAGGGGAAATCCCTGAGATCGCTAGTAGCTAGGCATGCTGGGTACTGAGGCCATGATGTGACTGTGGCAGGGGAAATCCCTGAGATCGCTAGTAGCTAGGCATGCCGGGTACTGAGGCCATGATGTGACTCTGGCAGGGGAAATCCCCGAGATCGCTAGTAGCTAGGCATGCTGGGTACTGAGGCCATGATGTGACTGTGGCAGGGGAAATCCCTGAGATCGCTAGTAGCTAGGCATGCTGGGTACTGAGGCCATGATGTGACTGTGGCAGGGGAAATCCCCGAGATCGCTAGTAGCTAGGCATGCTGGGTACTGAGGCCATGATGTGACTGTGGCAGGGGAAATCCCCGAGATCGCTAGTAGCTAGGCATGCTGGGTACTGAGGCCATGATGTGACTCTGGCAGGGGAAATCCCCGAGATCGCTAGTAGCTAGGCATGCTGGGTACTGAGGCCATGATGTGACTCTGGCAGGGGAAATCCCCGAGATTGCTAGTAGCTAGGCATGCTGGGTACTGAGGCCATGATGTGACTGTGGCAGGGGAAATCCCCGAGATTGCTAGTAGCTAGGCATGCTGGGTACTGAGGCCATGATGTGACTGTGGCAGGGGAAATCCCCGAGATCGCTAGTAGCTAGGCATGCTGGGTACTGAGGCCATGATGTGACTGTGGCAGGGGAAATCCCTGAGATCGCTAGTAGCTAGGCATGCTGGGTACTGAGACCATGATGTGACTGTGGCAGGGGAAATCCCTGAGATCGCTAGTAGCTAGGCATGCTGGGTACTGAGGCCATGATGTGACTGTGGCAGGGGAAATCCCCGAGATCGCTAGTAGCTAGGCATGCTGGGTACTGAGGCCATGATGTGACTGTGGCAGGGGAAATCCCTGAGATCGCTAGTAGCTAGGTATGCTGGGTACTGAGGCCATGATGTGACTGTGGCAGGGGAAATCCCCGAGATCGCTAGTAGCTAGGCATGCTGGGTACTGAGGCCATGATGTGACTGTGGCAGGGGAAATCCCTGAGATCGCTAGTAGCTAGGCATGCTGGGTACTGAGGCCATGATGTGACTGTGGCAGGGGAAATCCCTGAGATTGCTAGTAGCTAGGCATGCTGGGTACTGAGGCCATGATGTGACTGTGGCAGGGGAAATCCCCGAGATCGCTAGTAGCTAGGCATGCTGGGTACTGAGGCCATGATGTGACTGTGGCAGGGGAAATCCCTGAGATTGCTAGTAGCTAGGCATGCTGGGTACTGAGGCCATGATGTGACTGTGGCAGGGGAAATCCCTGAGATTGCTAGTAGCTAGGTATGCTGGGTACTGAGGCCATGATGTGACTGTGGCAGGGGAAATCCCCGAGATCGCTAGTAGCTAGGCATGCTGGGTACTGAGGCCATGATGTGACTGTGGCAGGGGAAATCCCTGAGATCGCTAGTAGCTAGGCATGCTGGGTACTGAGGCCATGATGTGACTGTGGCAGGGGAAATCCCTGAGATTGCTAGTAGCTAGGCATGCTGGGTACTGAGGCCATGATGTGACTGTGGCAGGGGAAATCCCTGAGATTGCTAGTAGCTAGGCATGCTGGGTACTGAGGCCATGATGTGACTGTGGCAGGGGAAATCCCCGAGATTGCTAGTAGCTAGGCATGCTGGGTACTGAGGCCATGATGTGACTGTGGCAGGGGAAATCCCCGAGATTGCTAGTAGCTAGGTATGCTGGGTACTGAGGCCATGATGTGACTGTGGCAGGGGAAATCCCCGAGATCGCTAGTAGCTAGGCATGCTGGGTTCCCGAATAGCAGAGCAGACTACTCAATCTGAAGGTGGCCACACACCATACAATAAAATGATCCGATTTTACGACAATTCGATAGATATGATCCGATCTTTTTTTTTTTATTCAACTGAAAAATCCGATCAGATTTCCTGTTTTTTTTTTTTTTTTTTTTTTTTCAATTTTTATCAATCCGGAATGCCAGATATTTTTCTGCAATCTTTCTAAACATTGTATGGTGTGTGTTTGTGAATTTATTAATATACACACCCAAGCAATTTTCTCCGTTTCCAATCATTTTTAACATAATTGGGGAACGATTGAACACGTGTGTGTGTGGGGGGTACATTGGTCATAGTTTTGCAATGTTACAATCTGTCAGAAAAATTGATTGCAATTCTTCAATTGAACAGATATTTAAAAGGTATGGTGTGTGTCCACCTCAAGGGAGACGGGAGTAAAAGCCTTGTTACCTATCACCTTGGTAGTATTTAGTTGGCATAGGAACCAGCAGCTGATCACTGATTGGACACATCTGATCGGGCAAAGAATGTCACCCATTATACACTAAACAACGAGCTAAAACCAACAATACAGAAAAGTCACTCTAAAAGTAAACCCTGTGTTTCCTATACCGTTATCTATGTAAACGAGATGGAAATGGGTCTAACTAAATTACGCACCTAGCAGTTAAAGAAAACCTGGTATTGCTTAAAAGGAAATAAACATGGCAACCTCCATATACCTCTCTCTTCAGTTCCCCTTTAAATGAGCAGTAACCTGTAAACTGAGGATAAATTATTTCTATTGGTACTTTTTATGAAGTGTTGAGGCACTATGGTGACGGATGGTACAATGCAGTAATTAGTCAGGATACCCACGTCTACGCTAATCTTCTTGGTTTCATTCCCAGGGACACTTCATATAGCTATATGTTGTTGCATATTGGTATGTAGCCCGCCCTCCAAGTGATGCTTAGCTCAGGCTGGTGAGATATGCAGCATTCTCACCCCCAGAGCATTCTGGGGGACCGGGTATACTTTCTACTGGCTTCAAAACTCTCAACAAACATTCCTCAGAGCTGCACCTGGCAGGACTAAAGATGTTAATACATTTGAGAATGTAAATCATGGTGAGGAAAGATGTTACAGTGGGCAAACAGTGACTTAATCATTTATAACTGAATAGTGTAAAAAAAATAAAGTTATTTCTTATTTTCAATACGGTTCCTGTTTACCCTTTTGGGGACCGACATAGTTTGAATCTACCACCCACCATATTATTGTGTTTATATTGCTCTGACATTTACTACAGCACTTTATAGAGTACATAGTCGTGTCATTCCCCCAGAATGGACTGCTTTGCAGAGGGCCCAGCAGTGTGTTTGTACACTGGGGTTAAACAGTCTCCTGAAGCCGTCATGAAGTATTTGGCTGACATTGACCCAGTTGTGTACATGGCTTTTGGTTATTTGGTTGGCCTGAGCTTCCATGTCTTGTAGTAGGAGAATGGAGCGTGAGCTGTGTGTTGACAGGTTCTCTTTGTCTGGCAGGTGTGAGGTCTCTCTGGGAGAATTCCTGAAAGAGATAAAGAAGTTGCCGGAGAGTGTGAAGTATGCAGAGATGGCCAATATCCTCGTCATACACTGCCAGTCCTCCGGTGAGTCTCCTCCTCCACAATATCCTCGTCATACACTGCCAGTCATCCGGTGAGTCTCCCCTCCACAATATCCTAGTCATACACTGCCAGTCATCCGGTGAGTCTCCTCCACAATATCCTAGTCATACACTGCCAGTCATCCGGTGAGTCTCCTCCTCCACAATATCCTCGTCATACACTGCCAGTCATCCGGTGAGTCTCCCCTCGGCAATATCCTCGTCATACACTGCCAGTCCTCCGGTGAGTCTCCTCCTCCGCAATATCCTCGTCATAAACTGCCAGTCTCCGGTGAGTCTCCCCTCCACAATATCCTCGTCATACACTGCCAGTCATCCGGTGAGTCTCCTCCTCCACAATATCCTCGTCATACACTGCCAGTCCTCCGGTGAGTCTCCCTCTCCACAATATCCTCGTCATACACTGCCAGTCCTCCGGTGAGTCTCCCCTCCACAATATCCTCGCCATACACTGCCAGTCATCCGGTAAATCTCCTCCCCACAATATCCTCGTCATACACTGCCAGTCTTCCGGTGAGTCTCCTCCTCCACAATATCCTCGTCATACACTGCCAGTCATCCGATGAGTCTCCTCCTCCACAATATCCTCGTCATACACTGCCAGTCATCCGGTGAGTCTCCTCCTCCACAATATCCTCGTCATACACTGCCAGTCATCCGGTGAGTCTCCTTCTCCACAATATCCTCGTCATACACTGCCAGTCATCCGGTGAGTCTCCTCCTCCAAAATATCCTCGTCATACACTGCCAGTCATCCGGTGAGTCTCCTCCTCCAAAATATCCTTGTCATACACTGCCAGTAATCCGGTGAGTCTCCTCCACAATATCCTCGTCATACTCTGCCAGTCCTCCGGTGAGTCTCCTCCTCCACAATATCCTCGTCATACACTGCCAGTCCTCCGGTGAGTCTCCTCATCCACAATATCCTCGTCATACACTGCCAGTCATCCGGTGAGTCTCCTCCTCCACAATATCCTCGTCATACACTGCCAGTCCTCCGGTGAGTCTCCCCTCCACAATATCCTCGTCGTACACTACCAGTAATCCGGTGAGTCTCCTCCACAATATCCTCGTCATACACTGCCAGTCATCCGATGAGTCTCCTCCTCCACAATATCCTCGTCATACACTGCCAGTCCTCCGGTGAGTCTCCCTCTCCACAATATCCTCGTCATACACTGCCAGTCCTCCGGTGAGTCTCCCCTCCACAATATCCTCGCCATACACTGCCAGTCATCCGGTAAATCTCCTCCCCACAATATCCTCGTCATACACTGCCAGTCTTCCGGTGAGTCTCCTCCTCCACAATATCCTCGTCATACACTGCCAGTCATCCGATGAGTCTCCTCCTCCACAATATCCTTGTCATACACTGCCAGTCATCCGGTGAGTCTCCTCCTCCACAATATCCTCGTCATACACTGCCAGTCATCCGGTGAGTCTCCTCCTCCACAATATCCTCGTCATACACTGCCAGTCATCCGGTGAGTCTCCTCCTCCAAAATATCCTCGTCATACACTGCCAGTCATCCGGTGAGTCTCCTCCTCCAAAATATCCTTGTCATACACTGCCAGTAATCCGGTGAGTCTCCTCCACAATATCCTCGTCATACTCTGCCAGTCCTCCGGTGAGTCTCCTCCTCCACAATATCCTCGTCATACACTGCCAGTCCTCCGGTGAGTCTCCTCATCCACAATATCCTCGTCATACACTACCAGTAATCCGGTGAGTCTCCTCCACAATATCCTCGTCATACACTGCCAGTCCTCCGGTGAGTCTCCTCCACAATATCCTCGTCATACACTGCCAGTCATCCGGTGAGTCTCCTCCTCCAAAATATCCTCGTCATACACTGCCAGTCATCCAGGGAGTCTCCTCCTCTACAATATCCTCGTCATACACTGCCAGTCCTCCGGTGAGTGTCCTCCTCCACAATATCCCCGTCATACACTGCCAGTCCCCCGGTGAGTCTCCTCCACAATATCCTCGTCATACACTGCCAGTCATCCGGGGAGTCTCCTCCTCCAAAATATCCTCGTCATACACTGCCAGTCATCCGGTGACTCTCCCCTCCACAATATCCTCGTCATACATTGCCAGTCCTCCGGTGAGTCTCCTCCTCCACAATATCCTCGTCATACACTGCCAGTCCTCCGGTGAGTGTCCTCCTCCCCACAATATCCTCGTCATACACTGCCAGTCCTCCGGTGAGTCTCCTCCTCCACAATATCCTCGTCATACACTGCCAGTCCTCCGGTGAGTCTCCTCCTCTACAATATCCTCGTCATACACTGCCAGTCCTCCGGTGAGTCTCCCCCTCCACAATATCCTCGTCATACACTGCCAGTCATCCGGTGAGTCTCCTCCTCCACAATATCCTCGTCATACACTGCCAGTCCTCCAGTGAGTCTCCTCCTCCACAATATCCTCGTCATACACTGCCAGTCCTCCGGTGAGTCTCCCCCTCCACAATATCCTCGTCATACACTGCCAGTCATCCGGTGAGTCTCCTCCTCCACAATATCCTCGTCATACACTGCCAGTCATCCGGTGAGTCTCCTCCCCACAATATCCTCGTCATACACTGCCAGTCCTCCGGTGAGTCTCCTCCTCCACAATATCCTCGTCATACACTGCCAGTCCTCCGGTGAGTCTCCTCCTCCACAATATCCTCGTCATACACTGCCAGTCCTCCGGTGAGTCTCCTCCTCCACAATATCCTCGTCATACACTGCCAGTCATCCGGTGAGTCTCCCCTCCACAATATCCTCGTCATACACTGCCAGTCATCCGGTGAGTCTCCTCCTCCACAATATCCTCGTCATACACTGCCAGTCATCCGGTGACTCTCCCCTCCACAATATCCTAGTCATACACTGCCAGTCATCCGGTGAGTCTCCTCCACAATATCCTAGTCATACACTGCCAGTCATCCGGTGAGTCTCCTCCTCCACAATATCCTCGTCATACACTGCCAGTCATCCGGTGAGTCTCCCCTCGGCAATATCCTCGTCATACACTGCCAGTCCTCCGGTGAGTCTCCTCCTCCGCAATATCCTCGTCATAAACTGCCAGTCCTCCGGTGAGTCTCCCCTCCACAATATCCTCGTCATACACTGCCAGTCATCCGGTGAGTCTCCTCCTCCACAATATCCTCGTCATACACTGCCAGTCCTCCGGTGAGTCTCCCTCTCCACAATATCCTCGTCATACACTGCCAGTCCTCCGGTGAGTCTCCCCTCCACAATATCCTCGCCATACACTGCCAGTCATCCGGTAAATCTCCTCCCCACAATATCCTCGTCATACACTGCCAGTC
This sequence comes from Hyperolius riggenbachi, assembly GCF_040937935.1. Taxonomy (NCBI): domain Eukaryota; kingdom Metazoa; phylum Chordata; class Amphibia; order Anura; family Hyperoliidae; genus Hyperolius; species Hyperolius riggenbachi. The sequence continues at coordinate 1,406,883 of NC_090656.1, read as the reverse complement.
TTCCGGTGAGTCTCCTCCTCCACAATATCCTCGTCATACACTGCCAGTCATCCGATGAGTCTCCTCCTCCACAATATCCTCGTCATACACTGCCAGTCATCCGGTGAGTCTCCTCCTCCACAATATCCTCGTCATACACTGCCAGTCATCCGGTGAGTCTCCTCCTCCACAATATCCTCGTCATACACTGCCAGTCATCCGGTGAGTCTCCTCCTCCAAAATATCCTCGTCATACACTGCCAGTCATCCAGGGAGTCTCCTCCTCTACAATATCCTCGTCATACACTGCCAGTCCTCCGGTGAGTGTCCTCCTCCACAATATCCCCGTCATACACTGCCAGTCCCCCGGTGAGTCTCCTCCACAATATCCTCGTCATACACTGCCAGTCATCCGGGGAGTCTCCTCCTCCAAAGTATCCTCGTCATACACTGCCAGTCATCCGGTGACTCTCCCCTCCACAATATCCTCGTCATACATTGCCAGTCCTCCGGTGAGTCTCCTCCTCCACAATATCCTCGTCATACACTGCCAGTCCTCCGGTGAGTGTCCTCCTCCACAATATCCTCGTCATACACTGCCAGTCATCCGGTGAGTGTCCTCCTCCCCACAATATCTTCGTCATACACTGCCAGTCCTCCGGTGAGTCTCCTCCTCCACAATATCCTCGTCATACACTGCCAGTCCTCCGGTGAGTCTCCTCCTCTACAATATCCTCGTCATACACTGCCAGTCCTCCGGTGAGTCTCCCCCTCCACAATATCCTCGTCATACACTGCCAGTCATCCGGTGAGTCTCCTCCTCCACAATATCCTCGTCATACACTGCCAGTCCTCCAGTGAGTCTCCTCCTCCACAATATCCTCGTCATACACTGCCAGTCCTCCGGTGAGTCTCCCCCTCCACAATATCCTCGTCATACACTGCCAGTCATCCGGTGAGTCTCCTCCTCCACAATATCCTCGTCATACACTGCCAGTCATCCGGTGAGTCTCCTCCTCCACAATATCCTCGTCATACACTGCCAGTCATCCGGTGAGTCTCCTCCCCACAATATCCTCGTCATACACTGCCAGTCCTCCGGTGAGTCTCCTCCTCCACAATATCCTCGTCATACACTGCCAGTCCTCCGGTGAGTCTCCTCCTCCACAATATCCTCGTCATACACTGCCAGTCCTCCGGTGAGTCTCCTCCTCCACAATATCCTCGTCATACACTGCCAGTCATCCGGTGAGTCTCCCCTCCACAATATCCTCGTCATACACTGCCAGTCATCCGGTGAGTCTCCTCCTCCACAATATCCTCGTCATACACTGCCAGTCATCCGGTGACTCTCCCCTCCACAATATCCTCGTCATACACTGCCAGTCATCCGGTGAGTCTCCTCCTCCACAATATCCTCGTCATACACTGCCAGTCATCCGGTGAGTCTCCTCCCCACAATATCCTCGTCATACACTGCCAGTCCTCCGGTGAGTCTCCTCCTCCACAATATCCTCGTCATACACTGCCAGTCCTCCGGTGAGTCTCCTCCTCCACAATATCCTCGTCATACACTGCCAGTCCTCCGGTGAGTCTCCTCCTCCACAATATCCTCGTCATACACTGCCAGTCATCCGGTGAGTCTCCCCTCCACAATATCCTCGTCATACACTGCCAGTCATCCGGTGAGTCTCCCCTCCACAATATCCTCGTCATACACTGCCAGTCATCCGGTGAGTCTCCTCCTCCACAATATCCTCGTCATACACTGCCAGTCATCCGGTGACTCTCCCCTCCACAATATCCTCGTCATACACTGCCAGTCATCCGGTGAGTCTCCTCCTCCACAATATCCTCGTCATACACTGCCAGTCATCCGGTGAGTCTCCTCCTCCACAATATCCTCGTCATACACTGCCAGTCATCCGGTGAGTCTCCTCCACAATATCCTCGTCATACACTGCCAGTCATCCGGTGAGTCTCCTCCTCCAAAATATCCTCGTCATACACTGCCAGTCATCCGGGGAGTCTCCTCCTCTACAATATCCTCGTCATACACTGCCAGTCATCCGGTGAGTTTCCCCTCCACAATATCCTCGTCATACACTGCCAGTCATCCGGTGACTCTCCCCTCCACAATATCCTCGTCATACACTGCCAGTCATCCGGTGAGTCTCCCCTTCATAATATCCTCGTCATACACTGCCAGTCATCCGGTGAGTCTCCCCTCCGCAATATCCTCGTCCTACACTGCCAGTCATCCGGTGAGTCTCCTCCTCCACAATATCCTCGTCATACACTGCCAGTCATCCGGTGAGTCTCCCCCTCCACAATATCCTCGTCATACACTGCCAGTCATCCGGTGAGTCTCCTCCTCCACAATATCCTCGTCATACACTGCCAGTCATCCGGTGAGTCTCCTCCCCACAATATCCTCGTCATACTCTGCCAGTCATCCTGTGAGTCTCCCCTTCATAATATCCTCGTCATACACTGCCAGTCATCCGGTGAGTCTCCTCCCCACAATATCCTCGTCATACACTGCCAGTCATCCGGTGAGTCTCCTCCTCCAAAATATCCTCGTCATACACTGCCAGTCATCCGGGGAGTCTCCTCCTCCACAATATCCTCGTCATACACTGCCAGTCATCCGGTGAGTCTCCTCCTCCACAATATCCTCGTCATACACTGCCAGTCCTCCGGTGACTCTCCCCTCCACAATATCCTCGTCATACACTGCCAGTCATCCGGTGAGTCTCCCCCCTCCACAATATCCCCGTCATACACTGCCAGTCATCCGGTGAGTCTCCCCCCTCCACAATATCCTCGTCATATGCTGCCAGTCATCCGGTGAGTCTCCTCCCCACAATGTCCTCGTCATACACTGCCAGTCCTCCGGTGAGTCTCCCCCTCCACAATATCCTCGTCATACACTGCCAGTCATCCGGTGAGTCTCCTACTCCTCAATATCCTCGTCATACACTGCCAGTCATCCGGTGAGTCTCCTCCTCCACAATATCCTCGTCATACACTGCCAGTCATCCGGTGAGTCTGCCCCTCCACAATATCCTCGTCATACACTGCCAGTCATCCGGTGAGTCTCCTCCTCCACAATATCCTCGTCATACACTGCCAGTCATCCGGTGATTCTCCTCCTCCACAATATCCTCGTCATACACTGCCAGTCCTCCGGTGAGTCTCCCCTCCACAATATCCTAGTCATACACTGCCAGTCATCCGGTGAGTCTCCTCCACAATATCCTAGTCATACACTGCCAGTCATCCGGTGAGTCTCCTCCTCCACAATATCCTCGTCATACACTGCCAGTCATCCGGTGAGTCTCCTCCTCCAAAATATCCTCGTCATACACTGCCAGTCATCTGGGGAGTCTCCTCCTCCACAATATCCTCGTCATACACTGCCAGTCATCCGGTGAGTCTCCTCCTCCACAATATCCTCGTCATACACTGCCAGTCATCCGGTGAGTCTCCTCCTCCAAAATATCCTCGTCATACACTGCCAGTCATCCGGGGAGTCTCCTCCTCCACAATATCCTCGTCATACACTGCCAGTCATCCGGTGAGTCTCCTCCTCCACAATATCCTCGTCATACACTGCCAGTCATCCGGTGAGTCTCCTCCTCCACAATATCCTCGTCATACACTGCCAGTCATCCAGGGAGTCTCCTCCCCACAATATCCCGGTCATACACTGCCAGTCATCCGGTGAGTCTCCCCTTCATAATATCCTCGTCATACACTGCCAGTCATCCGGTGAGTCTCCTCCTCCACAATATCCTCGTCATACACTGCCAGTCATCCGGTGAGTCTCCCCTCCACAATATCCTCGTCATACACTGCCAGTGATCCGGTGAGTCTCCCCCTCCACAATATCCTCGTCATACACTGCCAGTCATCCGGGGAGTCTCCTCCTCCACAATATCCTCGTCATACACTGCCAGTCATCCGGTGAGTCTCCTCCTCCACAATATCCTCGTCATACACTGCCAGTCATCCGGTGAGTCTCCTCCTCCACAATATCCTCGTCATACACTGCCAGTCATCCAGGGAGTCTCCTCCCCACAATATCCCGGTCATACACTGCCAGTCATCCGGTGAGTCTCCCCTTCATAATATCCTCGTCATACACTGCCAGTCATCCGGTGAGTCTCCTCCTCCACAATATCCTCGTCATACACTGCCAGTCATCCGGTGAGTCTCCCCTCCACAATATCCTCGTCATACACTGCCAGTGATCCGGTGAGTCTCCCCCTCCACAATATCCTCGTCATACACTGCCAGTCATCCGGGGAGTCTCCTCCTCCACAATATCCTCGTCATACACTGCCAGTCATCCGGGGAGTCTCCTCCTCCACAATATCCTCGTCATACACTGCCAGTCATCCGGGGAGTCTCCTCCTCCACAATATCCTCGTCATACACTGCCAGTCATCCGGGGAGTCTCCTCCTCCACAATATCCTCGTCATACACTGCCAGTCATCCGGTGAGTCTCCCCCTCCACAATATCCTCGTCATACACTGCCAGTCATCCAGTGAGTGTCCTCCTCCACAATATCCTCGTCATACACTGCCAGTCATCCGGTGAGTCTCCCCCCTCTACAATATCCTCGTCATACACTGCCAGTCATCCGGTGAGTCTCCCCCTCCACAATATCCTCGTCATACACTGCCAGTCCTCCGGTGAGTCTCCTCCTCCACAATATCCTCGTCATACACTGCCAGTCCTCCGGTGACTCTCCCTTCCACAATATCCTCGTCATACACTGCCAGTCATCCGGTGAGTCTGCCCCTCCACAATATCCTCGTCATACACTGCCAGTCCTCCTCCACAATATCCTCGTCATACACTGCCAGTCCTCCGGTGAGTCTCCTCCTCCACAATATCCTCGTCATACACTGCCAGTTCTCCGGTGAGTCTCCTCCTCCACAATATCCTCGTCATACACTGCCAGTCCTCCGGTGAGTCTCCTCCTCCACAATATCCTCGTCATACACTGCCAGTCCTCCGGTGGGTCTCCCCCCTCCACAATATCCTCGTCATACACTGCCAGTCATCCGGTGAGTCTCCTCCTCCACAATATCCTCGTCATACGCTGCCAGTCCTCCAGTGAGTCTCCTCCTCCACAATATCCTCGTCATACACTGCCAGTCATCCGGTGAGTCTCCTCCCCACAATATCCTCGTCATACACTGCCAGTCATCCGGTGAGTCTCCTCCTCCACAATATCCTCGTCATACACTACCAGTCATCCGGTGAGTCTCCTCCACAATATCCTCGTCATACACTGCCAGTCATCCGGTGAGTCTGCCCCTCCACAATATCCTCGTCATACACTGCCAGTCATCCGGTGAGTGTCCCCCTCCACAATATCCTCGTCATACACTGCCTGTCCTCCGGTGAGTCTCCCCCTCCACAATATCCTCGTCATACACTGCCTGTCCTCCGGTGAGTCTCCTCCTCCACAATATCCTCGTCATACACTGCCAGTCATCCGGTGAGTCTCCTCCTCCACAATATCCTCGTCATACACTGCCAGTCATCCGGTGAGTCTCCTCCTCCACAATATCCTCGTCATACACTGCCAGTCCTCCAGTGATTCTCCTCCTCCACAATATACTCGTCATACACTGCCAGTCATCCGGTGAGTCTCCTCCTCCACAATATCCTCGTCATACACTGCCAGTCTTCCGGTGAGTCTCCTCCTCCACAATATCCTCGTCATACACTGCCAGTCATCCGGTGAGTCTCCTCCTCCACAATATCCTCGTCATACACAATATCCTCGTCATACACTGCCAGTCATCCGGTGAGTCTCCCCCCTCCACAATATCCTCGTCATACACTGCCAGTCATCCGGTGAGTCTCCTCCTCCACAATATCCTCGTCATACACTGCCAGTCATCCGGTGAGTCTCCTCCTCCACAATATCCTCGTCATACACTGCCAGTCATCCGGTGAGTCTCCTCCTCCACAATATCCTCGTCCTCCACAATATCCTCGTCATACACTGCCAGTCATCCCGTAAGTCTCCCCCCTCCACAATATCCTCGTCATACACTGCCAGTCATCCGGTGATTCTCCCCCCTCCACAATATCCTCGTCATACACTGCCAGTCATCCGGTGAGTCTCCCCCCTCCACAATATCCTCGTCATACACTGCCAGTCATCCGGTGAGTCTCCCCCCTCCACAATATCCTCGTCCTACACTGCCAGTCATCCGGTGAGTCTCCCCCCTCCACAATATCCTCGTCATACACTGCCAGTCATCCGGTGAGTCTCCTCCTCCACAATATCCTCGTCATACATTGCCAGTCATCCGGTGAGTCTCCTCCTCCACAATATCCTCGTCATACACTGCCAGTCCTCCGGTGAGTCTCCCCCTCCACAATATTCTCATCATACACTGCCAGTCATCCGGTGAGTCTCCTCCTCCACAATATCCTCGACATACACTGCCAGTCCTCCGGTGAGTCTCCCCTCCGCAATATCCTCGTCCTACACTGCCAGTCATCCGGTGAGTCTCCTCCTCCACAATATCCTCGTCATACACTGCCAGTCCTCCGGGGAGTCTCCTCCTCCACAATATCCTCGTCATACACTGCCAGTCATCCGGTGAGTCTCCTCCTCCACAATATCCTCGTCATACACTGCCAGTCATCCGGTGAGTCTCCTCCTCCACAATATCCTCGTCATACACTGCCAGTCATCCGGGGAGTCTCCTCCTCCACAATATACTCGTCATACACTGCCAGTCATCCGGTGAGTCTGCCCCTCCACAATATCCTCGTCATACACTGCCAGTCATCCGGTGAGTGTCCCCCTCCACAATATCCTCGTCATACACTGCCAGTCATCCGGTGAGTCTCCTCCTCCACAATATACTCGTCATACACTGCCAGTCATCCGGTGAGTCTCCTCCTCCACAATATCCTCGTCATACACTGCCAGTCCTCCGGTGAGTCTCCTCCACAATATCCTCGTCATACACTGCCAGTCATCCGGTGAGTCTCCTCCTCCACAATATCCTCGTCATACACTGCCAGTCATCCGGTGAGTCTCCCCCCTCCACAATATACTTGTCATACACTGCCAGTCATCCGGTGAGTCTCCCCCCTCCACAATATCCTTGTCATACACTGCCAGTCCTCTGGTGAGTCTCCTCCTCCAAAATAGCCTCGTCATACACTGCCAGTCATCCGGGGAGTCTCCTCCTCCACAATATCCTCGTCATACACTGCCAGTCATCCGGTGAGTCTCCTCCTCCACAATATCCTCGTCATACACTGCCAGTCATCCGGTGAGTCTCCTCCTCCACAATATCCTCGTCATACACTGCCAGTCCTCCGGTGAGTCTCCCCTCCACAATATCCTCGTCATACACTGCCAGTCCTCCGGTGACTCTCCCCTCCACAATATCCTCGTCATACACTGCCAGTCATCCGGTGAGTCTCCTTCTCCACAATATCCTCGTCATACACTGCCAGTCATCCGGTGAGTCTCCCCTCCACAATATCCTCGTCATACACTGCCAGTCCTCCGGTGACTCTCCCCTCCACAATATCCTCGTCATACACTGCCAGTCATCCGGTGAGTCTCCTCCTCCACAATATCCTCGTCATACACTGCCAGTCCTCCGGTGAGTCTCCTCCTCCACAATATCCTCGTCATACACTGCCAGTCATCCGGTGAGTCTCCTCCTCCACAATATCCTCGTCATACACTGCCAGTCATCCGGGGAGTCTCCTCCTCCACAATATCCTCGTCATACACTGCCAGCCATCCGGTGAGTCTCCTCCTCCACAATATCCTCGTCATACATTGCCAGTCCTCCGGTTAGTCTCCCCTCCACAATATCCTCGCCATACACTGCCAGTCATCCGGTAAATCTCCTCCCCACAATATCCTCGTCATACACTGCCAGTCATCCGGTGAGTCTCCTCCTCCACAATATCCTCGTCCTACACTGCCAGTCATCCGGTGAGTCTCCTCCTCCACAATATCCTCGTCATACACTGCCAGTCCTCCGGTGAGTCTCCTCCTCCACAATATCCTCGTCATACACTGCCAGTCCTCCGGTGAGTCTCCCCTCCACAATATCCTCGTCATACACTGCCAGTCCTCCGGTGAGTCTCCCCTCCACAATATCCTCGTCATACACTGCCAGTCCTCCGGTGACTCTCCCCTCCACAATATCCTCGTCATACACTGCCAGTCGTCCGGTGAGTCTCCCCCTCCACAATATCCTCGTCATACACTGCCAGTCGTCCGGTGAGTCTCCCCCTCCGCAATATCCTCGTCATACACTGCCAGTCATCCGGTGAGTCTCCCCCCTCCACAATATCCCCGTCATACACTGCCAGTCATCCGGTGAGTCTCCTCCTCCACAATATCCTCGTCATACACTGCCAGTCCTCCGGTGAGTCTCCTCCTCCACAATATCCTCGTCATACACTGCCAGTCCTTCAGTGAGTGTCCTCCACAATATCCTCGTCATACACTGCCAGTCATCCGGTGAGTCTCCCCCTCCACAATATCCTAGTCATACACTGCCAGTCCTCCGGTGAGTCTCCCCCTCCACAATAACCTCGTCATACACTGCCAGTCCTCCGGTGAGTCTCCCCCTCCACAATATCCTCGTCATACACTGCCAGTCCTCCGGTGAGTCTCCTCCTCCACAATGTCCTCGTCATACACTGCCACTCATCCGGTGAGTCTCCTCCTCCACAATATCCTCGTCATACATTGCCAGTCATCCGGTGAGTCTCCCCCTCTACAATATCCTCGTCATACACTGCCAGTCCTCCGGTGAGTCTCCCCCTCTACAATATCCTCGTCATACACTGCCAGTCCTCCGGTGAGTCTCCTCCTCCACAATATACTCGTCATACACTGCCAGTCCTCCGGTGAGTCTCCTCCTCCACAATATCCTCGTCATACACTGCCAGTCCTCCAGTGAGTGTCCTCCTCCACAATATCCTCGTCATACACTGCCTGTCCTCCGGTGAGTCTCCTCCTCCACAATATCCTCGTCATACACTGCCAGTCATCCGGTGAGTCTCCCCCTCTACAATATCCTCGTCATACACTGCCAGTCCTCCGGTGAGTCTCCCCCTCCACAATATCCTCGTCATACACTGCCAGTCCTCCGGTGAGTCTCCCCCTCCACAATATCCTCGTCATACACTGCCAGTCCTCCGGTGAGTCTCCTCCTCCACAATGTCCTCGTCATACACTGCCACTCATCCGGTGAGTCTCCTCCTCCGCAATATCCTCGTCATACATTGCCAGTCCTCCGGTGAGTCTCCCCTCCACAATATCCTCGTCATACACTGCCAGTCATCCGGTAAATCTCCTCCCCACAATATCCTCGTCCTACACTGCCAGTCCTCCGGTGAGTCTCCCCTCCACAATACTGCCAGTCATCCGGTGAGTCTCCTCCTCCACAATATCCTCGTCATACACTGCCAGTCCCCCGGTGAGTCTCCTCCTCCACAATATCCCCGTCATACACTGCCAGTCCCCCGGTGAGTCTCCTCCTCCACAATATCCTCGTCATACACTGCCAGTCCTCCGGTGAGTCTCCTCCTCCACAATATCCTCGTCATACACTGCCAGTCCCCCGGTGAGTCTCCTCCTCCACAATATCCCCGTCATACACTGCCAGTCCCCCGGTGAGTCTCCTCCTCCACAATATCCTCGTCATACACTGCCAGTCCTCCGGTGAGTCTCCTGGGTGGAGCAGCGGAGGAACCCCCTCCAGTTGTCTACATTCCCTTGCAGTATTTTTGCCCTGTTGCCCTGTACCTGCTGATTTGCGTTAAGGCCTCGTTCACATCAGGGACGTTTCTGTGCGCTTTTCACAGCACACTGCCCTGTGCGTTCAGCAAGGTATTTATTTTCCCATGTAATTAAATGTAGCTGGTCCGCATCTATGCGCTGCACTGAGCAGCATTACAAAAACGTAGGGTTGCACGCATTTCTGTGCGCTGAACTGTAAAGCGCAAGTGAATATGTGCGCTTTTTTAGCGCATAAAAGCGTATGCGTTTTTTGCCACTAATTGGAAAAAAAAATACATTTACATATAAAAACAAAGCTTTACTGACAACTGCTACTGCTACAATAAGCAAAACGTGCTTGTATTGTAGTGCATGCCCAGCGCACTGCAGCACGCTTTTATGATAGAAACACAGGTGTTAATGCCTCACATTCGTACTGTGTGTAGTGTAAAAGCTCCTTAAGGTCACACAGACCTAAAGCGTAACCACCTACAACACTCATTCCTAAGGGCAGAGCTCAAGAAGAAAAGTAGGTTTGGCACCAGTCTGCTGCTTCAGTGAAAATTTTACTCGAACAAGTACAGTAAGGTTTACATTAGAGAGTACAAAAAGACGGCCTGATAGCCGTTTCGCAGGTCCCCCTGCTTCGTCAGAGGCCCTTTTGGCCTCTGCGAAACGTCTGTCAGGCCGTCTTTTTGTACTCTCTAATGTAAACCTTACTGTACTTGTTGGAGTAAAATTTTCACTGAAGCAGCAGACTGGTGCCAGACCTACTTTTCTTCCTGAACTCTGGATATATTATGTACCTGGTGGTGAGCAGTCTATTCCGTCTACTAATCCAACCGCTTAACATCCAGTAAGCTACGATTGCCATGTGTCATCTTTGTCTCTCTTGATTTTTTTCTTATTCCTAAGGGCCCTTTTCCACTCGCAATCACTAATCACAAACACCAGTGATTGCAATTATTTTAAAAAAATTTTAAGAGATTGTGATTTTACATATGCAGAGCATTTGCGCTATAAAATTGCCCTTAAACATTTCTCCAGAAAGCGATCCCGCTTTGGCAAAATTTAATTGCGGTGCTGGAAAATACCTGGTGCGATTCCGATGTTAAATGGCAAACCTAGCGATTAAAAAAATCACTAGCGTTTGCGTTATGAACTCAATCGCCTGCAGTGGGAAAGGGCCCTAAATGTTTCACTTCAAAGCAAAACTGAAGCAAAAGGTATATGGAGGCTGCCATATTTATTTCCTTTTAAGCAATACCAGTTTCCTGGCTGCCCTGCTGATCTTCTGCCTCTAATACTTTTTAACCACAGCCCCTGAACAAGCATGCAGCAGATCAGGTGTTTCTGACATTGTCAGATCTGACAGGATTAGCTGCATGCTTGTGTCAGGTGTTATTTAGACACTACTGCAGCCAAATAGATCAGCAGGGCTGCCAGGCAACTGGTATTGTTTAACAGGAAATAAATATGACAGCCTCCATATTCTTCCCACTTCAGTTTCCCCTTAAAAAAACAAAACAAAAAAACAGCCTAGCAACCTGTCACAGACCTGTTACAGACATTGCTACCCAGCAATGGAAATGGTCAATAAGATGGTAATAATGCAGAGTTGCTGCTTAAAGCTAATGTGACCCCGTATTTAAATAAAAAAAAGTCAGATACTCACCTAAGGAGAGGGAGGCACGGGTCCTAATGAGCCTTCCCTCTCCTCTCCGGGTGCCCTCGGTGCTGCGCTGGCTCCTCCGTTCCAATCCCCCACTGCGGGGACTTCGGGAGCCGAGTCGTCCCGAAGACAGGCGGCTCCATACTGCGCATGCGCTCTTTGATAGAAGATAGCGTGGGCACCAATATATTCCAAGCAGCATTTATTGCACATGATAAAACAAAGCAGCAGTGTCATAAGGTAAAAACCATTGTACATCACCATCCAGAGATCACCACACACACAGAACCTGGTCCCCAACAATTGTTTCGCACCGGACCGGTGCTTGATCACGGGAAGCCTGTCGCTATGGCGCCGCTGGAAATCACATGTAGCGCCACAGCGGGGGGCGGAAGCAAATACCAGTTGTACCACACGCCCCTCCGTATGTCTGGCCAATGATCTGCTGGCCTCTAAGGTTGGCCGCGGGTGCGTCACCGTTTCCAGGTTAGGGGGTATGAGAAGAGTAATCTAGACCAGGCCCTAGCCAAAGTGAGAAACATTGACCGAATCGAACTATTGAAACCGACAGAAAAACAAGTAAAAAATCAGTTTTTGATTATACCCCGATGTCCGATGAATTACGAAGTATTATCAAACGTAATTGGCAGATCCTGGAGCAGGACAAAAGTCTTGACCCTAGAGTAACACAAGCCCCTACAGTAACATTTAGAAGAGGTCAAACATTGGGCTCTATGCTAACTAAAAGTGAATATTTACCTCCTGTTGGTACAGGTTGGTTAGGTGGAAAGTTTTATCATGTGCAATAAATGCTGCTTGGAATATATTGGTGCCCACGCTATCTTCTATCAAAGACTGCAACAAGCTTTTAACCTGTTTGTGGAGGCACAATATTTGTAAGGCGTTTTGCACCTATATGTACCAGTCTTTTTCATTGGAGTGCGAGGAGGTTTCTTTTTGTTCTTTGAGCTACAATACTGCGCATGCGCGAGTGCGTCATAGAGGGCGGTCGCACATGCGCAGTGTAGAGCGGCCCGTCTTCGGGAGCACTCTGGCTCCTGAAGACTTCCCGAAGCCTCCCTTTGGCCGGGAGACAGAGGTATTTGACCGAAACGGTCGAATACTGCTACGGGGGAGCCAGGACAGCAGCAGGGAGAGGAGAGGGAGTGCTCTATGGGACCAAGAGCCTCCCTCCTACTTAGGTGAGTATCTGACTTTTTTATTTAAATATGGGTTCCCATTAGCTTTAATTTATGCTAATATATTATACAAAATTCTGCAGCTTAGAAATGCACCAGTATTTGGTTCAGTCGCAAGCTATAGACATTAGTGCAAATATTAGCATACGTTTTGCACTAACTCTGTTATAAGGGCTCTTTCACACTAGGAATTGATCGTGCGTTTTGACCTTCATGTTAACTTTCACATTAGACGAAGCATTTATCATTAGACGGGAGCTTTGTAACGTGCAGCCGTGGTGTTTTCCCATCGGGTGAATTAGAACGACCGCCTGTAATCTGCTTCGCACCGCAACTTCCCGATGTCACGCTGCAGGTTATAAGGTGTACGAATATCCACTCTCGCCATTACATGACCACTGTACACCCCCCACCCTTCTCACGACTATTCTGTCTTCTCTCCAAATAGACAGCATGATTCATCAGAGGGGAGGAGTTAGAAGTGATCACATGTGAATTGGCAAATTTGACTTTGACTCCACTACACTTGTTAGTCGATTTGACCTTCAGGATTTTGAAGTGAGAAAAGCTGTTTGGGGTACTCTTGTGTCTCGGGGTGTGAATGGATCCAGTAGACAGTCACTTATACACGAGTGTGGGACACGTCCATATAAAGTGTTTCATGGAATATGACCATACTTTGCATTCTCTTGCTCCTCCCCCGCAGATGACCTGATTCAGCTGACCGCCATGTCCTGGATGAGGGAGTTCCTGCAGCTAGCGGGACGAGTGATGCTCCCATACTCCTCTGGGATTCTCACTGCCGTCCTGCCCTGTCTGTCCTACGATGACCGCAAGAAGAGTATCCTTTGTCTGAGACTAATGTATACATTTCACAGGATCAGTACACAAAGCAGCTCCCCGAGACGCCAGTAACCCCCGCTTGTACAGGACGTGTGTGTGACTGGCCCCTTTACAAGCGGTGTGCAATGTGCATTATATTTACATGCAAGCTGGAATCAGGCTGGGTTCACACTGTCCCGGGTGACAAACTGATCCGATTTCCGTGTAAACAGACCTTTTGGATACATTAGGCATCATTTTCTCGTCCGGTTCTCTCTTCCGGCTACACAATGTGCTCAGTATTTGTATCCGCGTTCTGCTGCTGCTGCTGCTCCTTCACATCCCCTCATGCTAGAAAAGCCAGTATACCTATCCCAGAGCCCCGCCAGAAGCAGCAGCCTCACATTGGTGTGCAAAAGACCAATGGGAATCCTCGCTGAGCACCACAGATGATTTTCAGTGGTCCACTACTCAGTGACCCAATGAGAATCCTTCCTGGGCAGGGACGATTCTCATTGGTCTATTACAAATCAGTTGTAGTTTGATGTTTCTTCTGGGTCTCTGGGATCAGTATACCGGCGTTTCTGTGCGCAGGGGCCTCAATAAACTGACATATAGATGGTGGCAGGTGGTGCTGTGCAAGCAGCTGAGCAGAAGGGGATAAACCCACCAGCAGCGTGTTCTGCTAGCGTTGTGAGTTTTGAAAATGCTCTCCCTTCCACTTGAATGAGAATCGCAGCAAAATCGGCATTAACAATTTTGCCGTGATTGTACTGCGAATCTCAAGTGAATGGCATAGTAGTAGCAGCAGGGTCTTGTACTGTGTAAACTTATTGCTTCAAGTGAATGGGAGAGTGTTCTGAAAGCGCTGGCAAAAAAACACTGCTAGTGGGCTCTAGCCGAAGCTACCATTGATGGTGTCGCCATCCTCTTCATCCGACCGATCTGTTGTACGGAACCCAAACCTGCGTTACACTAACTGAACGGGCTGATGTGATCGGATCCCTGCTGCATTGTGTAGGATCTGCTTCATTCCACCTAATGTAACGTGTTATTGCCAGTGTAACCCATTTATCCATCTCTAGCTCTGATAAGGCTTTAAGAAAAGATAACTTTACCCCCAGAGGATGTGTAGTGCTTGGCTTGCTTGTACTTAGTGTTCTTATCTCCTGGGAGTCCTACTAAAATAGAGTATTTGCTATTTGTGATGCTTTCTGAGCCTCCTGCTATACACAGCTGCCAACCACAGACAGACCTGAGTGTACGAAACTGCTTCTTCTATTCTGGCCACCAGAGGGAGCTCTTACCTTATAAACCAGAACAGATATCTTCATTAGCAGAAGTGGTCTCGTGGCCAGAAAATCATAAACAGGTTTACTGTGTACCTGAAATGGGAGGATAGAAAAAAAATGTGTATAGATACCCGGAGCTTCCTCCACCCCCTCTGGCCACATCGCTCCACACCACTGCCTAGATCCTCTATACGGGCTCCCATAGGTTCGGTTTTCATGCGCCAGCCACGGGAGCGCAGCAGGGGGGCAGGGCTTGTGGCCAGGCCGCACATGCTCAGTAAGCTCCGATGGGTCAAACTTACGGGGCCCTTACGGCTTTACAATCTCTTTCACAATGCACTGCTATGTCCCAAAGAAAGAAGAGGGAATGTGAGAAATAGCACTCCGATATAGTCACAACAGTTACATCTTTATTGTATATCCAATATAGTCAACAAGGATCTATAAGAGCAATTAAATACCAAATAATGGGTGGCACACGATAATATCACATCACATACAACTTACAGAGATGCCTATACACGTCAGCAGTCAGCTGCTGCTGGTGGCTCCAAAAATCAACTACATGACCAATGCATAACATAAGCTCCATAATATTCCAGAAATCAAAATGTGAATATTGCACAATATGTCCATAAAGAGTCCATAACACATAAGTGAAAAAGAGGTGTGAAGCTTATATGCATATACACATAACCATATATACATACACATATACATACACATATACATAACCATATACATAACCATATACATAACCATATACATAACCATATACATAACCATATACATAACCATATACATAACCATATACATACACATATACATACACATATACATAACCATATACACATAACCATATACACATAACCATATACACATAACCATATACATACACATATACATAACCATATACATACACATATACATAACCATATACATAACCATATATACATACACATATACATAACCATATACACATAACCATATACATAACCATATACACATAACCATATACACATAACCATATACACATAACCATATACATACACATATACATACACATATACATACACATATACATACACATATACATAACCATATACATAACCATATACATAACCATATACATACACATATACATAACCATATATACATACACATATACATAACCATATACACATAACCATATACACATAACCATATACACATAACCATATACATACACATATACATAACCATATACATACACATATACATAACCATATACATAACCATATATACATACACATACATAACCATATATACATACACATATACATAACCATATACACATAACCATATACATAACCATATACACATAACCATATACATAACATATACATAACCATATACATACACATATACATAACCATATACATACACATATACATAACCATATATACATACACATATACATAACCATATATACATACACATATACATAACCATATATACATACACATATACATAACCATATATACATACACATATACATAACCATATATACATACACATATACATAACCATATATACATACACATATACATAACCATATATACATATACATAACCATATATACATACACATATACATACCCATATATACATACACATATACATACACATAACCATATATACATACACATATACATACACATAACCATATATACATACACATAACCATATATACATACACATATACATAACCATATATACATACACATATACATAACCATATATACATAACCATATACATACACATACACATAACCATATACATACACATATACATAACCATATACATAAACACATATACATAACCATATATACATAACCATATACATAACCATATACATACACATATACATATACATACACATACACATATACATACACATACACATAACCATATATACATACACATACACATAACCATATATACATAACCATATACATAACCATATACATACATATATACATACACATATACATAACCATATACATACATATATACATACATATATACATAACCATATATACATAACCATATATACATACACATATACATAACCATATATACATACACATATACATAACCATATACACATAACCATATACATAACCATATACATACACATATACATAACCATATATACATACACATATACATAACCATATATACATACACATATACATAACCATATATACATACACATATACATAACCATATATACATACACATATACATAACCATATATACATACACATATACATAACCATATATACATACACATATACATAACCATATATACATACACATATACATAACCATATATACATACACATATACATAACCATATATACATACACATATACATAACCATATATACATACACATATACATAACCATATATACATACACATATACATAACCATATATACATACACATATACATACATACACATAACCATATATACATACACATAACCATATATACATACACATAACCATATATACATACACATATACATAACCATATATACATACACATATACATAACCATATATACATACACATATACATAACCATATATACATAACCATATACATACACATACACATAACCATATACATACACATATACATAACCATATACATAAACACATATACATAACCATATATACATAACCATATACATAACCATATACATACACATATACATATACATACACATACACATATACATACACATACACATACACATAACCATATATACATACACATACACATAACCATATATACATAACCATATACATAACCATATACATACATATATACATACACATATACATAACCATATACATACATATATACATACATATATACATAACCATATATACATAACCATATATACATACACATATACATAACCATATATACATACACATATACATAACCATATACACATAACCATATACATAACCATATACATACACATATACATAACCATATATACATACACATATACATAACCATATATACATACACATATACATAACCATATATACATACACATATACATAACCATATATACATACACATATACATAACCATATATACATACACATATACATAACCATATATACATACACATATACATAACCATATATACATACACATATACATAACCATATACATACACATATACATAACCATATATACATACACATATACATAACCATATATACATACACATATACATAACCATATATACATACACAGTGGCGGACATACGGCCGTGCAGGCCGTGCCGCCGCACAAGGGCCCCTGAAGTTCTGCTGCTTCAGGGGCCCATTAAGTATTGCAGGTTTTTTTTTTTTTTTTTTTTTATTTTTATTTTTTTTTTTTTTTAACCTGGGGGGCCCAACTCCTGTCCTCCCCCCCTCACCTCGCCCCCCCCCCCCCTCATGCGGCGGGAGAGCGGAAAATACAAGAAGTCTCCGGCCGGGGCGGCAGCTGCAGCTTGGTCTCCAACTTTGGAGACATATCGGAAACTAAGCAGCAGCTGCCTCTAGCGTCTGCTGCAGCCCCGGCCGGAGACTTCCTGTATTTTCTGCTCTCCCGCCGGCTGCAGCGCATACCGGGAGGGGGGCCCCGAGGTGAGTGAGGGAGGATAGGAGTCGGGCCCCCCACCCGGATAGCTACCCACCCGGCTACCTTACCCACCCACCCGGCTACCTACCCCGCTACCTAACCATCCACCCGGCTACCTACCCGGCTACCTAACCAGGCTACCTACCCACCCACCCGGCTACCTAGCTACCCACCCGGCTACCTAACCACCCTGCCGGCTATCTACCTGGCTACCTACCCACCCGGCTACCTAACCACCCTGCCGGCTATCTACCTGGCTACCTACCCACCCGGCTACCTACCCACCCGGCTACCTAGCTACCCACCCGGCTACCTAACCACCCTGCCAGCTACCTACCTGGCTACCTACCCACCCGGCTACCTAGCTACCCACCCGGCTACCTGACCACCCTGCCGGCTATCTACCTGGCTACCTACCCACCCGGCTACCTAGCTACCCACCCGGCTACCTAACCACCCTGCCGGCTATCTACCTGGCTACCTACCCACCCGGCTACCTAGCTACCCACCCGGCTACCTAGCTACCCACCCGGCTACCTAACCACCCTGCCGGCTACCTACCCACCCGGCTACCTAGCTACCCACCCGGCTACCTAACCACCCTGCCGGCTATCTACCTGGCTACCTACCCACCCGGCTACCTACCCACCCGGCTACCTAGCTACCCACCCGGCTACCTAACCACCCTGCCGGCTACCTACCCACCCGGCTACCTAGCTACCCACCCGGCTACCTAACCACCCTGCCGGCTATCTACCTGGCTACCTACCCACCCGGCTACCTACCCACCCGGCTACCTAGCTACCCACCCGGCTACCTAACCACCCTGCCGGCTACCTACCCACCCGGCTACCTAGCTACCCACCCGGCTACCTAACCACCCTGCCGGCTATCTACCTGGCTACCTACCCACCCGGCTACCTAGCTACCCACCCGGCTACCTAACCACCCTGCCGGCTATCTACCTGGCTACCTACCCACCCGGCTACCTACCCACCCGGCTGGCTACCCACCCACCCGGCTACCTACCCACCCACCCGGCTACCTACCCACCCACCCGGCTACCTACCCACCCGGATACCTACCTACCCACCCGGCTACCTACCCACCCACCCGGCTACCTACCCACCCGGATACCTACCTACCCACCCGGCTACCTACCTACCCACCCGGCTACCTAACAACCCACCCGGCTACCTAACCACCCACCCGGCTACCTACACACCCACCCGGCTACCTACCTACCCACCAGGCTACCTACCAACCCACCAGGCTACCTACCCACCCACCCAGCTACCTAACCACCCACCTACCCACCCACCAGGCTACCTACCCACCCGCCTACCCAGCCACCCACCAGGCTACCCACCCGGCTACCCAGCCACCCACCAGGCTACTTACCCACCCGGCTAAGGGCTACCTACCTACCTACCCACCCGGCTGCCTACCTACCCACCAGGCTACCTATCCACCCAACCACCCATGGGAGCTGCGCGCCGGATGGAGGCTGGGACAGGAGGTCTGCTGCTGCAGGTGAGTAAATGTTTTTTTTTTATTATTTATTTTAGCAGGTGTATGTTCTGGGCAGGTCTGCCACATGATTGCGTGTATGTTCTGGGCAGGTCTGCCACATGATTGCGTGTATGTTCTGGGCAGGTCTGCCACATGATTGCATGTATGTTCTGGGCAAATTTGCTACATGATTGCATGTGTTTTCTGGGCAAATCTGCCGACATGATTGCACGTATTTTCTGGGCATATCTGCCGACATGATTGCAGGTATTTTCTGGGCATATCTGCCGACATGATTGCAGGTATTTTCTGGGCATATCTGCCGACATGATTGCACGTATTTTCTGGGCATATCTGCCGACATGATTGCACGTATTTTCTGGGCATATCTGCCGACATGATTGCACGTATTTTCTGGGCATATCTGCCGACATGATTGCACGTATTTTCTGGGCATATCTGCCGACATGATTGCACGTATTTTCTGGGCATATCTGCCGACATGATTGCACGTATTTTCTGGGCATATCTGCCGACATCATTGCACGTATTTTCTGGGCAAATCTGCCGACATGATTGAATGTATTTTCTGGGCAAATCTGCTCACATTATGTGTATTTTCTTGAGAAAACCTGCACAATTATGTGAATTTTCTGGGGAAAGGGTCACCAAAACTTGGGCCCACTGTCTTTGCGTTGCACTTTTCAAGGGAACCTGAGGTGAGAATAATATTGAGGCTGCCATATTTCTCTCCTTTTAAGCAATACCAGTTGCCTGGTTGCCGTTCTGGTCCTCTGCCTCTTATTCTTTCAACCATAGACCCTGAACAAGCATGCAGCAGGTCAGGGGTTTCTGACAATATTGTCAGAACTGAGAAGATTAAGCTGCATGCTTGTTGCTGGTGTAATTCAGTTTATTACTGCAGCCAAATAGATCAGCAGGGCCGCCAGGCAACTAGTATTGTTTAAAAGGAAATAAATATGGCAGCCTCCATATCACTCTCACCCCGGGATCACTTTAAATTACAGTTAGCTCCGCCCTTATCCGGTCATTGCCACGCCCATTTTTTGCCGTGGCGCTACGCGCCGCAGGTTCTATCCACGCCCATTTTTTGCCGCGGCGCGCTTCGCGCGTCGCAGGTACTGGCTGCACCCATTTTGGGGCGCGGCGCGCGAAGCGCCGCAGGTCAGGGGGGCCCACAATTGATATTTTGCACAGGGGCCCACTGCTGCCTGTGTCCGCCACTGTACATACACATATACATAACCATATATACATACACATATACATAACCATATACATACACATATACATAACCATATATACATACACATATACATAACCATATATACATACACATATACATAACCATATACATACACATATACATAACCATATATACATACACATATACATACACATAACCATATATACATACACATATACATAACCATATATACATACACATATACATAACCATATATACATACACATATACATAACCATATACATACACATATACATAACCATATATACATAACCATATACATACACATACACATAACCATATACATACACATATACATAACCATATACATACACATATACATAACCATATATACATACACATATACATACACATATACATACACATACACATAACCATATATACATACACATACACATAACCATATATACATAACCATATACATACATATATACATAACCATATACATACATATATACATACACATATACATAACCATATATACATAACCATATACATACACATACACATAACCATATACATACACATATACATAACCATATACATACACATATACATAACCATATATACATAACCATATACATACACATATACATACACATACACATAACCATATATACATAACCATATACATAACCATATACATACATATATACATACACATATACATAACCATATATACATACACATATACATACACATATACATAACCATATATACATACACATATACATAACCATATACATACACATATACATAACCATATACATACACATATACATAACCATATATACATACACATATACATAACCATATACATACACATATACATAACCATATACATACACATATACATAACCATATATACATACACATATACATAACCATATATACATACACATATACATAACCATATACATACACATATACATAACCATATATACATACACATATACATACACATAACCATATATACATACACATATACATACACATAACCATATATACATACACATATACATAACCATATATACATACACATATACATAACCATATATACATACACATATACATAACCATATACATACACATATACATAACCATATATACATAACCATATACATACACATACACATAACCATATACATACACATATACATAACCATATACATACACATATACATAACCATATATACATACACATATACATACACATATACATACACATACACATAACCATATATACATACACATACACATAACCATATATACATAACCATATACATACATATATACATACACATATACATAACCATATATACATAACCATATACATACACATACACATAACCATATACATACACATATACATAACCATATACATACACATATACATAACCATATATACATAACCATATACATACACATATACATACACATACACATAACCATATATACATAACCATATACATAACCATATACATACATATATACATACACATATACATAACCATATATACATACACATATACATACACATATACATAACCATATATACATACACATATACATAACCATATACATACACATATACATAACCATATACATACACATATACATAACCATATATACATACACATATACATAACCATATACATACACATATACATAACCATATACATACACATATACATAACCATATATACATACACATATACATACACATATACATACACATACACATAACCATATATACATACACATACACATAACCATATATACATAACCATATACATACATATATACATAACCATATACATACATATATACATACACATATACATAACCATATATACATAACCATATACATACACATACACATAACCATATACATACACATATACATAACCATATACATACACATATACATAACCATATATACATAACCATATACATACACATATACATACACATACACATAACCATATATACATAACCATATACATAACCATATACATACATATATACATACACATATACATAACCATATATACATACACATATACATACACATATACATAACCATATATACATACACATATACATAACCATATACATACACATATACATAACCATATACATACACATATACATAACCATATACACATAACCATATACATAACCATATACATACACATATACAAAACCATATACATACACATACACATAACCATATATACATACACATATACATAACCATATACATACACATACACATATACATAACCATATATACATACACATATACATAACCATATATACATACACATATGCATAACCATATATACATACACATATGCATAACCATATACATACACATATACATAACCATATATACATACACATATACATAACCATATACATACACATACACATAACCATATATACATACACATATACATAACCATATACATACACATACACATAACCATATACACATATACATAACCATATATACATACACATATACATAACCATATATACATATACATAACCATATACATACACATAACCATATATACATACATACACATATACATAACCATATATACATACACATATACATACACATATACATAACCATATACATACACATAACCATATATACATACATACACATAACCATATATACATACACATATACATAACCATATATACATATACATAACCATATACATACACATACACATAACCATATATACATAACCATATATACATACACATATACATAACCATATACATACACATAACCATATATACATACACATATACATAACCATATACATACACATAACCATATATATACACATAACCATATATATATACACATAACCATATATACATACACATAACCATATATACATACACATAACCATATACATACACATAACCATATACATACACATAACCATATATACATACACATAACCATATACATACACATAACCATATACATACACATAACCATATATACATACACATACACATAACCATATATACATACACATATACATAACCATATATACATACACATATACATAACCATATATACATACACATACACATAACCATATATACATACACATACACATACACATAACCATATATACATACACATATACATAACCATATACATACACATAACCATATACATACATATATACATACACATATACATAACCATATATACATACACATATACATAACCATATACATAACCATATACAAACACATACACATAACCATATATACATAACCATATACATACACATATACATAACCATATATACATACACATATACATAACCATATATACATACACATAACCATATATACATACACATAACCATATATACATACACATATACATAACCATATACATACACATATACATAACCATATATACATACACATATACATAACCATATACATGCACATACACATAACCATATATACATACACATATACATAACCATATATACATACACATATACATAACCATATATACATACACATATACATAACCATATATACATACACATATACATAACCATATACACATACATAACCATATACATACACATAACCATATATACATAACCATATACATACACATACACATAACCATATATACATACACATATACATAACCATATACATACACATATACATAGCCATATACATACACATACCCATATATACATAACCATATACATACACATACACATTACCATATATACATACACATATACATAATCATATATACATACACATATACATAACCATATACATACATATATACATACACATATACATAACCATATACATACATATATACATAACCATATACATAACCATATACATAACCATATACATAACCATATACATAACCATATACATAACCACATACATCCATATACATAACCATATACATAACCATATACATAACCATATACATAACCATATACATAACCATATACATAACCATATATACATACACATATACATATACATAACCATATATACATACACATATACATATACATAACCATATACATACACATATACATACACATAACCATATACATACACATAACCATATATACATACACATATACATAACCATATACATACATATATACATACATATATACATACACCTATACATAACCATATATACATACATACACATACACATAACCATATATACATACACATATACATAACCATATACATACACATAACCATATATACATACACATAACCATATATACATAACCATATACATACACATACACATAACCATATATACATACACATATACATAACCATATATACATACACATACACATAACCATATATACATACACATACACAACCATATATACATACACATATACATAACCATATATACATACACATATACATAACCATATATACATACACATAACCATATACATACACATAACCATATATACATATACATAACCATATATACATACACATAACCATATACATACACATAACCATATATACATACACATAACCATATATACATACACATAACCATATATACATACACATAACCATATATACATACACATATACATAACCATATACATACACATATACATAACCATATATACATACACATATACATAACCATATACATACACATACACATAACCATATATACATACACATATACATAACCATATACATACACACATACATAACCATATACATATATACATACACACATACATAACCATATATACATACACATATACATAACCATATACATACATATATACATACACATATACATAACCATATACATACATATATACATACACATATACATAACCATATACAAACACATACACATAACCATATATACATAACCATATACATACACATATACATAACCATATATACATACACATATACATAACCATATATACATACACATAACCATATATACATACACATATACATAACCATATACATACATATATACATACACATATACATAACCATATATACATACACATATACATAACCATATACATACACATATACATACACATATACATAACCATATATACATACACATATACATAACCATATATACATAACCATATATACATAACCATATACATAACCATATATACATACACATATACATAACCATATATACATACACATATACATAACCATATATACATAACCATATATACATAACCATATACATAACCATATATACATAAACATATACATACACATATACATAACCATATACATACACATATACATACCCAT
Source organism: Hyperolius riggenbachi (assembly GCF_040937935.1). NCBI lineage: Eukaryota > Metazoa > Chordata > Amphibia > Anura > Hyperoliidae > Hyperolius > Hyperolius riggenbachi. The sequence continues at coordinate 1,380,241 of NC_090656.1, read as the reverse complement.
ATACATAACCATATACATACACATATACATACACATATACATAACCATATACATACACATATACATAACCATATATACATACACATATACATAACCATATACATACACATATACATAACCATATACATACACATAACCATATACATACACATACACATAACCATATAAACATACACATATACATAACCATATACATACACATATACATAACCATATATACATACACATATACATAACCATATATACATACACATATACATAACCATATATACATACACATATACATAACCATATACATACACATATACATAACCATATATACATACACATACACATAACCATATATACATACACATACACATAACCATATATACATACACATATACATAACCATATATACATACACATATACATAACCATATATACATACATACACATATACATAACCATATATACATACACATACACATACAAATAACCATATTTACATACACATACAAATAACCATATATACATACACATACAAATAACCATATATACATACACATACACATACATATATACATACACATATACATAACCATATATACATACACATATACATAACCATATACATACATATATACATACACATATACATAACCATATACATACATATATACATACATATATACATACACATATACATACACATAACCATATATACATACACATAACCATATATACATACACATAACCATATATACATACACATACACATAACCATATATACATACACATACACATAACCATATATACATACACATACACATAACCATATATACATACACATACACATAACCATATATACATACACATACACATAACCATATATACATACACATACACATAACCATATATACATACACATACACATAACCATATATACATACACATATACATAACCATATATACATACACATATACATAACCATATACATACACATATACATAACCATATACATACACATATACATAACCATATACATACACATATACATAACCATATACATACACATATACATAACCATATACATACACATATACATAACCATATACATACACATATACATAACCATATACATACACATATACATAACCATATACATACACATATACATAACCATATACATACACATATACATAACCATATACATACACATATACATAACCATATATACATACACATATACATAACCATATATACATACACATATACATAACCATATATACATACACATATACATAACCATATATACATACACATATACATAACCATATATACATACACATATACATAACCATATATACATACACATATACATACATATATACATACACATATACATACACATATACATACACATATACATACACATATACATACACATATACATACACATATACATACACATAACCATATATACATACACATACACATAACCATATATACATACACATACACATAACCAAATATACATACACATACACATAACCATATATACATACACATACACATAACCATATATACATACACATACACATAACCATATATACATACACATATACATAACCATATATACATACACATATACATAACCATATACATACACATATACATAACCATATATACATACACATATACATAACCATATACATACACATATACATAACCATATACATACACATATACATAACCATATACATACACATATACATACACATATACATACACATAACCATATATACATACACATATACATAACCATATATACATACACATATACATAACCATATATACATACACATATACATAACCATATATACATACACATATACATAACCATATATACATACACATATACATAACCATATACATACACATATACATAACCATATATACATACACATATACATAACCATATATACATATACATATACATAACCATATATACATATACATAACCATATATACATACACATATACATAACCATATATACATACACATATACATAACCATATATACATACACATACACATAACCATATATACATACACATACACATAACCATATATACATACACATACACATAACCATATATACATACACATACACATAACCATATATACATACACATACACATAACCATATATACATACACATACACATAACCATATATACATACACATACACATAACCATATATACATACACATACACATAACCATATATACATACACATACACATAACCATATATACATACACATACACATAACCATATATACATACACATACACATAACCATATATACATACACATACACATAACCATATATACATACACATACACATAACCATATATACATACACATACACATACACATACACATACAGATATAGCTACAGAGTTCCCCAAAGAGTGAGAAGCCAAGTGTGAAACCATCAATATTGTGAATATACAGGATGCCAGCGAAGGAACGGCGTGTGGCGGAGAGAGGCTAGCCAACGTGAGGAAGAGGCGATATGGAACCAGCTGAGAAGACACGAGAAGGGGAGCAGGTCACACGACGTCCTGCACTGCTATGGAGGAGGAAGGCCAGTGAAGGAACGGCGTGTGGCGGAGAGAGGGTAGCCAACGTGAGGAAGAGGCGATATGGAACCAGCTGAGAAGACACGAGAAGCGGAGCAGGTCACGCGACGCCCTGCACTGCTATGGAGGAGGAAGGCCAGTGAAGGAACGGCGTGTGGCGGAGAGAGGGTAGCCAACGTGAGGAAGAGGCGATATGGAACCAGCTGAGAAGACACGAGAGGGGGAGCAGGTCACACGACGTCCTGCACCGCTATGGAGGAGGAAGGCCAGTGAAGGAACGGCGTGTGGCGGAGAGAGGCTAGCCAACGTGAGGAAGAGGCAATATGGAACCAGCTGAGAAGACACGAGAGGGGGAGCAGGTCACGCGACGCCCTGCACTGCTATGGAGGAGGAAGGCCAGTGAAGGAACGGCGTGTGGCGGAGAGAGGGTAGCCAACGTGAGGAAGAGGCGATATGGAACCAGCTGAGAAGACACGAGAAGGGGAGCAGGTCACACGACGTCCTGCACTGCTATGGAGGAGGAAGGCCAGTGAAGGAACGGCGTGTGGCGGAGAGAGGGTAGCCAACGTGAGGAAGAGGCGATATGGAACCAGCTGAGAAGACACGAGAAGCGGAGCAGGTCACGCGACGCCCTGCACTGCTATGGAGGAGGAAGGCCAGTGAAGGAACGGCGTGTGGCGGAGAGAGGGTAGCCAACGTGAGGAAGAGGTGATATGGAACCAGCTGAGAAGACACGAGAAGCGGAGCAGGTCACGCGACGCCCTGCACTGCTATGGAGAGGGAAGGCCAGTGAAGGAACGGCGTGTGGCGGAGAGAGGGTAGCCAACGTGAGGAAGAGGCAATATGGAACCAGCTGAGAAGACACGAGAAGGGGAGCAGGTCACGCGACGCCCTGCACTGCTATGGAGAGGGAAGGCCAGTGAAGGAACGGCGTGTGGCGGAGAGAGGCTAGCCAACGTGAGGAAGAGGCAATATGGAACCAGCTGAGAAGACACGAGAGGGGGAGCAGGTCACGCGACGCCCTGCACTGCTATGGAGGAGGAAGGCCAGTGAAGGAACGGCGTGTGGCGGAGAGAGGCTAGCCAACGTGAGGAAGAGGCGATATGGAACCAGCTGAGAAGACACGAGAAGCGGAGCAGGTCACGCGACGCCCTGCACTGCTATGGAGAGGGAAGGCCAGTGAAGGAACGGCGTGTGGCGGAGAGAGGCTAGCCAACGTGAGGAAGAGGCAATATGGAACCAGCTGAGAAGACACGAGAAGGGGAGCAGGTCACACGACGTCCTGCACTGCTATGGAGGAGGAAGGCCAGTGAAGGAACGGCGTGTGGCGGAGAGAGGGTAGCCAACGTGAGGAAGAGGCGATATGGAACCAGCTTAGAAGACACGAGAAGGGGAGCAGGTCACGTGACGCCCTGCACTGCTATGGAGAGGGAAGGCCAGTGAAGGAACGGCGTGTGGCGGAGAGAGGCTAGCCAACGTGAGGAAGAGGTGATATGGAACCAGCTGAGAAGACACGAGAAGCGGAGCAGGTCACGCGACGCCCTGCACTGCTATGGAGAGGGAAGGCCAGTGAAGGAACGGCGTGTGGCGGAGAGAGGGTAGCCAACGTGAGGAAGAGGCAATATGGAACCAGCTGAGAAGACACGAGAAGCGGAGCAGGTCACGCGACGCCCTGCACTGCTATGGAGGAGGAAGGCCAGTGAAGGAACGGCGTGTGGCGGAGAGAGGCTAGCCAACGTGAGGAAGAGGCGATATGGAACCAGCTGAGAAGACACGAGAAGGGGAGCAGGTCACACGACGTCCTGCACTGCTATGGAGGAGGAAGGCCAGTGAAGGAACGGCGTGTGGCGGAGAGAGGGTAGCCAACGTGAGGAAGAGGCGATATGGAACCAGCTGAGAAGACACGAGAAGGGGAGCAGGTCACGCGACGCCCTGCACTGCTATGGAGAGGGAAGGCCAGTGAAGGAACGGCGTGTGGCGGAGAGAGGCTAGCCAACGTGAGGAAGAGGTGATATGGAACCAGCTGAGAAGACACGAGAAGCGGAGCAGGTCACGCGACGTCCTGCACTGCTATGGAGAGGGAAGGCCAGTGAAGGAACGGCGTGTGGCGGAGAGAGGCTAGCCAACGTGAGGAAGAGGTGATATGGAACCAGCTGAGAAGACACGAGAAGCGGAGCAGGTCACGCGACGTCCTGCACTGCTATGGAGAGGGAAGGCCAGTGAAGGAACGGCGTGTGGCGGAGAGAGGCTAGCCAACGTGAGGAAGAGGCAATATGGAACCAGCTGAGAAGACACGAGAGGGGAAGCAGGTCACACGACGTCCTGCACTGCTATGGAGAGGGAAGGCCAGTGAAGGAACGGCGTGTGGCGGAGAGAGGCTAGCCAACGTGAGGAAGAGGCGATACGGAACCAGCTGAGAAGACACGAGAGGGGGAGCAGGTCACGCGACGCCCTGCACTGCTATGGAGAGGGAAGGCCAGTGAAGGAACGGCGTGTGGCGGAGAGAGGCTAGCCAACGTGAGGAAGAGGCAATATGGAACCAGCTGAGAAGACACGAGAGGGGAAGCAGGTCACACCACGTCCTGCACTGCTATGGAGAGGGAAGAAAGCGTACCAACTGATCAAGTGTAAACAGGGTAGCCGGTTTGCACGATCCCCCTGCTGCATTCCTCCCACTGGTTGGTGAATTCTGGATTATGTGACGGATAGCTGGATTATGTAACGGACAGCGCTCCTTATATGCATACTTGCTCTATGTCAGTTTGAGGAGCTCATAGACTGCCGCTGAGCCACGCTGTATTAGATGCTTGCACTTAAAGGCAGCATTGCAAAGCCAGCAAGATGTTAGAAAAACTTCATTCATTGCAAATTATTGATCTATTCTTTACAATGTACATTAAAAAATCCTGGCCCTGAACTGTAGCTTTAAAGAATGAAAGGCTGAATTAGGCTCTTAGTGCCAACACTACCCTCACACTAACTATGAAGCTAACAATTCATTCACCCCAACATTGACCGAAGGTGCCTCCTCAGTGTCACAAATATCAAACATAGAGCCTTTCACAACAATGTCCCTTATTGTGTACAGAGGTGGCCTTATTCCCCCTCCTGTATTCTCCTTACATCACTCGCCCACAGACATCAAGGAGGTGGCCAATGTGTGTAACCTGAGTCTGATGAAGCTCATTACCCCAGAGGATGATGAAACCGATGACACAAGTCACATTCCAAATGAGGAGAGACTGCTGGACGCTGGTGGCCAAGGTGAGAGCCTCACTAGATAGATAGATAGATAGATAGATAGATAGATAGATAGATAGATAGATAGATATAGATATAGCCAGAGTGGGAGCTGTACTGTGTATGTGGATGGCTGGTAGTCAGGCACTGTACAGTAGGGGTGTGGCAATGCACCGGAGCAGAGGCAGGCTGGTAGTCAGGCACTGTACGGTAGGGGTGTGGCAATGCATGGGAGCAGAGGCAGGCTGGTAGCCAGGCACTGTACGGTAGGGGTGTGGCAGTGGAGCAGAGGCAGGCTGGTAGTCAGGCACTGTATGGTAGGGGTGTGGCAATGCACCGGAGCAGAGGCAGGCTGGTAGTCAGGCACTGTACGGTAGGGGTGTGGCAATGCATGGGAGCAGAGGCAGGCTGGTAGCCAGGCACTGTACGGTAGGGGTGTGGCAGTGGAGCAGAGGCAGGCTGGTAGTCAGGCACTGTATGGTAGGGGTGTGGCAATGCACCGGGGCAGAGGCAGGCTGGTAGTCGGGCACTGTACGGTAGGGGTGTGGCAATGCACCGGAGCAGAGGCAGGCTGGTAGTCAGGGACTGTACGGTAGGGGTGTGGCAATGCACGGGAGCAGAGGCAGGCTGGTAGTCGGGCACTGTACAGTAGGGGTGTAGCAATGCACGGGAGCAGAGGCAGGCTGGTAGTCGGGCACTGTACAGTAGGGGTGTGGCAATGCACCGGAGCAGAGGCAGGCTGGTAGTCTGGCACTGTACGGTAGGGGTGTCGCAATGCACCAGAGCAGAGGCAGGCTGGTAGTCTGGCACTGTATGGTAGTGGTGTGGCAATGCACCGGAGCAGAGGCAGGCTGGTAGTCAGGGACTGTACGGTAGGGGTGTGGCAATGCACCGGAGCAGAGGCAGGCTGGTAGTCTGGCACTGTACGGTAGGGGTGTCGCAATGCACCAGAGCAGAGGCAGGCTGGTAGTCAGGCACTGTATGGTAGGGGTGTGGCAATGCACCGGGGCAGAGGCAGGCTGGTAGTCGGGTACTGTACGGTAGGGGTGTGGTAATGCACCGGAGCAGAGGCAGGCTGGTAGTCTGGCACTGTACGGTAGGGGTGTCGCAATGCACCAGAGCAGAGGCAGGCTGGTAGTCTGGCACTGTATGGTAGTGGTGTGGCAATGCACCGGAGCAGAGGCAGGCTGGTAGTCAGGGACTGTACGGTAGGGGTGTGGCAATGCACCGGAGCAGAGGCAGGCTGGTAGTCAGGCACTGTATGGTAGGGGTGTCGCAATGCACCAGAGCAGAGGCAGGCTGGTAGTCAGGCACTGTATGGTAGGGGTGTGGCAATGCACCGGGGCAGAGGCAGGCTGGTAGTCGGGTACTGTACGGTAGGGGTGTGGTAATGCACTGGAGCAGAGGCAGGCTGCTAGTCGGGCACTGTATGGTAGGGGTCTGGCAATGCACCGGAGCAGAGGCAGGCTGGTAGTCGGGCACTGTACGGTAGGGGTGTGGCAATGCACCGGAGCAGAGGCAGGCTGGTTGTTGGGCACTGTATAGTAGGGGTGTGACAATGCACCGGAGCAGAGGCAGGCTGGTAGTCGGGCACTGTATGGTAGTGGTGTGGCAATGCACTGGAACAGAGGCAGGCTTGTAGTCCGGCACTGTACGGTAGGGGTGTGGCAATGCATCGGAGCAGAGGCAGGCTGGTAGTCAGGGACTGTATGGTAGGGGTGTGGTAATGCACCGGAGCAGAGGCAGGCTTGTAGTCGGGCACTGTACTGTAGGCGTGTGTCAATGCACCGGAGCAGAGGCAGGCTGGTAGTCATGCACTGTACGGTAGGGGTGTGGCAATGCACCGGAGCAGAGGCAGGCTGGTAGTCGGGCACTGTACGGTAGGGGTGTGACAATGCACCGGAGCAGAGGCAGGCTTGTAGTCGGCACTGTACGGTAGGGGTGTGGCAATGCACCGGAGCAGAGGCAGGCTGGTAGTCGGGCACTGTACAGTAGGGGTGTGGCAATGCATCGGAGTAGAGGCAGGCTGATAGTCGGGCACTGTACGGTAGGGGTGTGGTAATGCACTGGAGCAGAGGCAGGCTGGTAGTCAGGCACTGTATGGTAGGGGTCTGGCAATGCATCGGAGCAGAGGCAGGCTGGTAGTCGGGCACTGTACAGTAGGGGTGTGGCAATGCATCGGAGTAGAGGCAGGCTGATAGTCGGGCACTGTACGGTAGGGGTGTGGTAATGCACTGGAGCAGAGGCAGGCTGGTAGTCAGGCACTGTATGGTAGGGGTGTGGCAATGCACCGGAGCAGAGGCAGGCTGGTAGTCATGCACTGTACGGTAGGGGTGTGGCAATGCACCGGAGCAGAGGCAGGCTGGTAATCGGGCACTGTACGGTAGGGGTGTGGCAATGTACCGGAGCAGAGGCAGGCTGGTTGTTGGGCACTGTATGGTAGGGGTGTGGCAATGCACCGGAGCAGAGGCAGGCTGGTAGTCAGGCACTGTATGGTAGGGGTGTGGCAATGCACCGGAGCAGAGGCAGGCTGGTAGTCTGGCACTGTATGGTAGGGGGTGTGGCAATGCACCGGAGCAGAGGCAGGCTGGTAGTCGGGCACTGTATGGTAGGGGTGTGGCAATGCACCGGAGCAGAGGCAGGCTGGTAGTCGGGCACTGAATGGTAGGGGTGTGGCAATGCACCGGAGCAGAGGCAGGCTGGTAGTCAGGCACTGTACGGCAGGGGTGTGGCAATGCACCGGAGCAGAGGCAGGCTGGTAGTCAGGCACTGTATGGTAGGGGTGTGGCAATGCATCGGAGCAGAGGCAGGCTGGTAGTCAGGCACTGTATGGTAGGGGTGTGGCAATGCATCGGAGCAGAGGCAGGCTGGTAGTCGGGCACTGTACGGTACGGGTGTGGCAATGCACCGGAGCAGAGGCAGGCTGGTAGTCGGGCACTGTACGGTAGGGGTGTGGCAATGCACCGGAGCAGAGGCAGGCTGGTAGCCTGGCACTGTACGGTAGGGGTGTGGCAATACACCGGAGCAGAGGCAGGCTGGTAGTCGGCACTGTATGGTAGGGGTGTGGCAATGCCCCGGAGCAGAGGCAGGCTGGTAGTCGGGCACTGTACGGTAGGGGTTTGGCAATGCATCGGAGCAGAGGCAGGCTGGTAGTCGGGCACTGTACGGTAGGGGTGTGGCAATGCACCGGAGCAGAGGCAGGCTGGTAGCCAGGCACTGTACGGTAGGGGTGTGGTAATGCACCGGAGCAGAGGCAGGCTGGTAGTCGGCACTGTACGGTAGGGGTGTGGCAATGCACCGGAGCAGAGGCAGGCTGGTAGTCGGGCACTGTACGGTAGGGGTGTGGCAATGCACCGGAGCAGAGGCCGGCTGGTAGCCAGGCACTGTACGGTAGGGGTGTGGTAATGCACCGGAGCAGAGGCAGGCTGGTAGTCGGCACTGTACGGTAGGGGTGTGGCAATGCACCGGAGCAGAGGCAGGCTGGTAGTCGGCACTGTACGGTAGGGGTGTGGCAATGCACCGGAGCAGAGGCTGGCTGGTAGCCAGGCACTGTATGGTAGGGGTGTGGCAATGCACCGGAGCAGAGGCAGGCTGGTAGTCAGGAACTGTACGGTAGGGGTGTGGCAGTGGAGTAGAGGCAGGCTGGTAGCCAGGCACTGTACGGTAGGGGTGTGGCAATGCACCGGAGCAGAGGCAGGCTGGTAGTCAGGCACTGTACGGTATGGGTGTGGCAATGCACCGGAGCAGAGGCAGGCTGGTTGTTGGGCACTGTATGGTAGGGGTGTGGCAATGCACCGGAGCAGAGGCAGGCTGGTAGTTGGGCACTGTACGGTAGGGGTGTGGCAATGCACCGGAGCAGAGGCAGGCTGGTAGTCAGGCACTGTATGGTAGGGGTGTGGCAATGCACCGGAGCAGAGGCAGGCTGGTAGTCAGGCACTGTACGGTATGGGTGTGGCAATGCACCGGAGCAGAGGCAGGCTGGTAGTCAGGCACTGTACGGGATGGGTGTGGCAATGCACCGGAGCAGAGGCAGGCTGGTAGTTGGGCACTGTATGGTAGGGGTGTGGCAATGCACCGGAGCAGAGGCAGGCTGGTAGTCGGGCACTGTACGGTATGGGTGTGGCAATGCACCGGAGCAGAGGCAGGCTGGTAGTTGGGCACTGTATGGTAGGGGTGTGGCAATGCACCGGAGCAGAGGCAGGCTGGTAGTCAGGCACTGTACGGTAGGGGTGTGGCAATGCACCGGAGCAGAGGCAGGCTGGTAGTCGGGCACTGTACGGTAGGGGTGTGGCAATGCATCGGAGCAGAGGCAGGCTGGTAGTCGGGCACTGTACGGTAGGGGTGTGGCAATGCATCGGAGCAGAGGCACACTGGTAGTCGGGCACTGTACGGTAGGGGTGTGGCAATACACCGGAGCAGAGGCAGGCTGGTAGTCGGGCACTGTACGGGAGGGGTGTGGCAATGCATCGGAGTAGAGGCAGGCTGATAGTCGGGCACTGTACGGTAGGGGTGTGGCAATGCACCGGAGCAGAGGCAGGCTGGTAGCCAGGCACTGTATGGTAGGGGTGTGGCAATGCACCGGAGCAGAGGCAGGCTGGTAGTCGGGCATTGTACGGTAGGGGTGTGGCAATGCACCGGAGCAGAGGCAGGCTGGTAGTCGGCACTGTATGGTAGGGATGTGGCAATGCATCGGAGCAGAGGCAGGCTGGTAGCCAGGCACTGTACGGTAGGGGTGTGGCAATGCATCGGAGCAGAGGCAGGCTGGTAGTCGGCACTGTACGGTAGGGGTGTGGCAATGCATCGGAGCAGAGGCAGGCTGGTAGTCGGCACTGTACGGTAGGGGTGTGGCAATGCATCGGAGCAGAGGCAGGCTGGTAGTCGGGCACTGTACGGTAGGGGTGTGGCAATGCATCGGAGCAGAGGCAGGCTGGTAGCCAGGCACTGTTTGGTAGGGGTGTGGCAATTTATCGGAGCAGAGGCAGGCTGGTAGCCAGGCACTGTACGGTAGAGGTGTGGGAATGCACCGGAGCAGAGGCAGGCTGGTAGAGTCGGGCACTGTATGGTAGGGGTGTGGCAATGCACTGGAGCAGAGGCAGGCTGGTAGTCGGCACTGTACGGTAGGAGTGTGGCAATGCACTGGAGCAGAGGCAGGCTGGTAGTCAGGCACTGTAAGGTAGGGGTGTGGCAATGTACCGGAGCAGAGGCAGGTTGATAGTCGGGCATTGTTTGGTAGGGGTGTGGCAATGCATTGGAGCAGAGGCAGGCTGGTAGTCGGCACTGTACGGTAGGGGTGTGACAATGCATCGGAGCAGAGGCAGGATGGTGTGCATGGATAGGGAACTGGCTAATGGACAGAAAACAAAGAGTTGTGGTCAATGGATCGTACTCAAAATGGGGGACTGTTAGCAGTGGGGTCCCACAGGGGTCTGTTCTGGGTCCAGTGCTCTTCAATTTATTTATTAATGACCTAGTAGATGCAGTAGTGAGCAATGTTGCTATTTTTGCAGATGATACAAAATTGTGCAGAATCATCAACTCTCTCATATTGCAACAGGATCTGGATAGGATGGCTATATGGGCACATACATGGCAGATGAAATTCAATGTTGACAAATGTAAAGTCATGCATTTTGGTCGTACCAATGGTCTAGCACCATACAAAATAAATGGGATACAGTTGGGGACATCAAACTTGGAGAAGGACTTAGGAGTACTCATCGACAACAAGTTAAATAATCGTACTCAATGCCAAGCCGCTGCAGCTAAAGCGAACAAAATTTTGGGATGCATTAAAAGGGAAATAAAAACTCGAGATGCTAGCATAATATTGCCCCTGTTTAACTCTCTAGTAAGGCCACATCTGGAATATGGAATTCAGTTCTGGGCACCACATTACAAAAAAGATATTGCAGTCTTAGAGCAGGTGCAGAAACGAGCAACAAAATTGATACGTGGGATGGAAGGTCTCACTTACCAAGAAAGGTTAGATAAACTGGGTTTATTTAGTCTAGAGAAAAGACGCCTTAGAGGGGATCTAATTAACATGTATAAATACATCAGAGGGCAATATAATAGCTTGGCGGATGAGCTTTTTGTCCCTAGGCCTTCTCAAAGGACTAGAGGACATGAGCTGCGCATGGAGGAAAAACGTTTTAGCCATTTATTTAGGAAAGGGTTCTTTACAGTAAGAGTGATTAAGATGTGGAATGCATTGCCACAGGAAGTCGTTATGGCAAACTCTATACCTGCATTTAAAGGGGGCTTAGATGCTTTCCTTGCGTTGAAAGACATCCATGGCTACAATTACTAGGTTATGCCTAATGATGTTGATCCAGGGATTTTATCTGATTGCCATCTGGAGTCAGGAAGGAATTTTTCCCTTTTGGGGATAATTGGACCATGCCTTGTGGGGGTTTTTTCGCCTTCCTCTGGATCAACAGGGGTATGTGGGGGACGGGCTGGATTTGTACTTTGTACTGGTTGAACTCGATGGACGTATGTCTTTTTTCAACCAAAATAACTATGTAACTATGGTAGTCGGCACTGTACGGTAGGGGTGTGGCAATGCATCGGAGCAGAGGCAGGCTGGTAGTCGGCACTGTACGGTAGGGGTGTGGCAATGCATCGGAGCAGAGGCAGGCTGGTAGTCGGCACTGTACGGTAGGGGTGTGGCAATGCACCGGAGCAGAGGCAGGCTGGTAGTCGGCACTGTACAGTAGGGGTGTGGCAATGCACCGGAGCAGAGGCAGGCTGGTAGTCGGGCACTGTACAGTAGGGGTGTGGCAATGCACCGGAGCAGAGGCAGGCTGGTAGTCGGCACTGTACGGTAGGGGTGTGGCAATGCACCGGAGCAGAGGCAGGCTGGTAGTCTGGCAATGCATCGGAGCAGAGGCAGGCTGGTAGTCGGCACTGTACGGTAGGGTTATACTGTATTCAGGTCCTCGGTTTGCTGGCCACTCACCTTGTGGCTTCCAGCATCGTGGTTGCCATGGTAACCCATTTCTAGTTAAATCTGTACAAGAGGCTTGCCACAATAGTGTGATTCCTCTCCAGTACATATAAGCAGCCCACTGCTCGGTTATAAACTCAGAATTTTATTTAAATAAAAGCTCTTGACTTATTTTTCCTATCTTCCTCCTGTTGAATTCATATTCCTAAACTATTTTTAAAACCAGTGGAAAGGGGTTAAAAATCGGCTATGAATATGAGGGGTGTATATTGGGGATTGCTCGATTTCTCACTCAGCGCGTATCGGGCCTATACTGAGCCCCTTATGAAGACTCCTGTATAGCTCTGCATAGATGTGCGATACCATCGGGGCTGTGGAGTCGGTACAACAATCATCAGACTCCTCAGTTTCTGATTCCACCGACTCCTCTAACTTGCAACTATCAATATTGTTGTTTGAACATATTTAACATAAAAGGCATCTCATCACTGCCAAAGCTTTGGAATGTCAAAAAGCTTCTGGCCATGAAGCTGACCCTCTACCCTGTCTGCCATGCTGGCCTGTCATTGCCAATGTGAATGCCCCAGTATGTTGTTTGTATAACAAGATTCAATGGAGCCGCATATCAGCCAGGTTCCAGTGTGTAGCCCTGCTACCCTGCAGAAAAAGCCTCTACCTCTTCTGTATCTGATAAAGGCCAGGGCCATATACTGCTAGGGGCAGAGCTATGCACAGGAACCCAGCTGATGTGGGGTTCCAGTGTGTAGCCGTGCCACCCTGCAGAAAAAGCCTCTACCTCTTCTGTTTCTGATATAGGCCAGGGCCATATACTGCTAGGGGCAGAGCTATGCACAGGAAACCAGCTGATGTGGGGTTCCAGTGTGTAGCCGTGCCACCCTGCAGAAAAAGCCTCTACCTCTTCTGTATCTGATATAGGCCAGGGCCATATACTGCAGGGGCAGAGGTATGCACAGGAAACCAGCTGATGTGGGGTTCCAGTGTGTAGCCCTGCCACCCTGCAGAAAAAGCCTCTACCTCTTCTGTATCTGATATAGGCCAGGGCTATATACTACTAGGGGCAGAGCTATGCACAGGAAACCAGCTGATGTGGGGTTCCAGTGTGTAGCCCTGCTACCCTGCAGAAAAGGCCTCTACCTTTTCTATATCTGATACAGAAAGGACCAGGGCCATTTTCTGCAAGGGGGGGGGGGGCGAATCTATGCACCGGAACCTAGCTGATACAGGTTCCAGAGGGCTGCTGGCTGAAATGTATACTGATGGTTGCTCAGATTACTGCCCCCTAGAGGGCTGAGCTGTGTATAATCGATTCTGGGTAGAAAATCTGTTTTGAAATTAATTGGAGTGACAGAACTTTATTTGCCCTACGTTTACATGGAACGAGTTTACCAGCGATTTTATTTCAGTCGGACTTATTCTCTTAATTTACATGAAATGTGTATCTAATAATTTGTGTGGCGAGCCCCACATACAGCTGAATAGTGTTAGAAGTTCTTGTCGGTGTTCTCTGAAATTGTGCATCTCACAATGCTGCTTTAATGCCCCCTTTCTTCTTGCCTGCCCTAGATCTCTGCTATTGCTCCTTTTAGATGAAGCGGAGTAAGAGGTGTGCACTGCAAGGTTTATCTCGGTTTCCCTTAAACCACACCCCTCAGCTCCATCTCTGCTGTGCATGTGATCAGCCCTTTTAGCTACTTTTTACAAGTAAAGTATAAATGGAAAAAAGAGCTGCAAAGGGTGCAGTCAGCAATAAAGCAGCGAGAAGAGAGTACACTCCCACACAGAAGGTTTCTGTGCCTTGCTGGAATCTTGTATTTGGGGGCATGGAAAACTAAATGTACATTTTTTTTTTTGTTAATACCTGGAATATACATTTTCCATATGCAGAGGAATGGGATGAAAGCTGAGCTGTAAAAGTCTGGGAAAATGTCCGCACGCTTTATACTTCTCTGAAACTCGTTAGCTGTGTGACGTGAGGACTGCTCTCTGTGATGAAGCAGCTGTTTGTGTTGTACGTGGATTACAGTCAGCCAGCAGCAGCTTTTCTCATATTCCGGTGCATGTGGGTCTGACTCAAAGTTTTTATTTGTATGCTGACTCTTTCAGTACTCTTTTTGCTTAAAATAAATAAATTTAAAAAAAAAGTGAAAAGTATTCTTTGCATTGGCCGGGAATCGAACCCGGGCCTCCCGCGTGGCAGGCGAGAATTCTACCACTGAACCACCAATGCTTCAGATGGAGAATCTTGGAGATCTGTGCAACACGTCCCGACAGAAAAGTGCCACATCAGCAGAGCTCAGCTGGGCCTCTTTCAGAAGGGAGTCCTGTTACAGGCAACTGTGCTCATGCAAGGCATTGGTGGTTCAGTGGTAGAATTCTCGCCTGCCACGCGGGAGGCCCGGGTTCGATTCCCGGCCAATGCATGTTCCTTTTTACATTTTATTCTTTTTAAAGAGTTCTGTAGATTTTTTATTTTTGAAGGTACAGTTGCCTGTGCTTGAAAATACAATATAAAAGTCTCTGGTGAAAATGGTTAGTTTGTGTAGGTTATGCTGCAGCTGTGCTGTTACCTGCTGAATGCTGATCTATGTCTGATTACAGGGTCTCCGGATGTGAGCGGCGAGTCCAGCGCAGATAACATCACTGTCCTGGCCCCTAAAAGGTGAGGAGGCTTCCTGGGGTAGAACTCTGCCCTCTGGCCTTATAACTGCTGTAACTATGAACCTGCTTTGTGTCCGCTGCCTTGCTGGGATTTGTAGTTCATTTCTGCTTGCTAAGCATTTGTCAATCTGTACAATTAACCGGTGAAAGCGAATGCCTGCTACACACAATGCAATTTTCCCATCAGATCGAGTGGAAATTTCCCGTTTGTTAATTTCCAGGATGTCTGGCCTGCTTCTCATTGAGAAAGGGAAGGATTTTGTGCAGTTCTGATCTCACAGTTATTCCGTTTCCCGATCTGTAGCAGGTCATACATGCTGCAAGTGAGCGAACGACTGGACGTTTCCCATCCATCTGACAGGAAATTTGCATGATGTGTACCTGGCATAAAGCTGGCCATACACTGCACAATTAGACAGAACATCTAATCGATTGTAAATTGGAGTGAGTTTAAATCTTTCTGATTGATATTGAGGGCTTAAATCGCTCTAAAGACTGATCCGCAGTGTTGGGGTTTAGTTGTAAAATGTCGTTTCTAATGGCGACCATAATATTGATAGTGTATGGGAATCTTGAGGCCTGGGGCCCACAGAAGGGGTTTCGGCTGCACTTTGGGAACGCTGATGATTGGCGGGGATTCCAAACAGCGCTATGCTGATGAAAGTACATGGAGGTGAAGCCGCGACTATGATTAGGCCAAATCGGAGGCAGGATTTTTGGAGCGTTTGCGCTCCAACGCAAAGTATAACAAAGCTGCAAAATCGCTTTTGAACCTCTGTAAAAAGTAATTTTTGCGAGTAAAGATGACCTTTAAAAGATTTGACTGCCTGCGGGGGTCTCTAATGCCGCTGGATGCTAGAGATAAGCCCCGCCTCCTCGCAGAAAAGGTCATCAGTGCTTCTCTATCTGTAGATTGAGCGCCAGTGGCCTTTTCCACAAGGGGGTGGGGCTACACGCCAGAGGCCGGCATCTACGAAGTTCAGGGTGGGATTCAGAGACACGGCATGTAGATATAACGTCTATAAATGGAAATCACAATTGCTGTACAATTGCTGTACAATTGCTGTACAATTGCTGTACAATTGCTGTACAATTGCTGTACAATTGCTGTACAATTGCTGTACAATCGCTGTACAATCGCTGTACAATCGCCGGCAGTGAATTTGTACACAGTATTTTAAATCACCCTTAACATTTGGTTTGGCTTTGGTTTCTCGGCCTGCTGCTGTGTCCCAGTCTGGATCCTGCTCTATGCTGCCAGCATGAGCACACAGCCCCCCTGCATATCCTCTCATTCCCTGTTACGCTGCATTATTGCAGGAGGGAGCGCATTACCAGCCTGCCGGGATTGAAGGGGGAGGAGTCCACGTATCACTCTGTACAATCTTATCATGCAACACGATCTCCCTAATCTGTATTGCCTGTACAGATATCTAGCGTAACATTTCAGTCTGGTAAAGGCACACTGCTATTTTTAGATGTCAATCAGATGGATCCGTCGCTGATCAAATCAGAGAGCGATCTGTTCGCTGCCCACACGCAGCACACAGATTTGTAATCAATTTCAGCATGAAATGGATTCAAAATCTGTAGAGCCGCCTCCTGCCTTGCCGCTCAGTCCCCCCACCTCATCTTTGCTCCCCTCCCGCTGGCAGCAGTACTCTCACCTGCCCGGCTAGCACGCTCTTCAGTCTGGTAGATTAACTCCGTGCTGCAGGACTCCTCTCTGTGGCCTCTTCTGTGTCATGTGACACAAGTTAAAGGGAACCTGTAAGGTCTTTAAAAAAATAAAGTATTCAACTTACCTTGGGCTTCTACCATCCCCCTGCAGACGTCCTGTGCCCTCGCCGGGACAAAATGATCCTCCGCTCCCCCACCGCGGCTCACTTTCAAGTTGACGGCCACTGCGCCTGCACAGCCCTGGCCGCCTGCAACCTCATTCGCATCATGCACAGGTGCAGAGCGAGGAAACCTTGTAATGTGCCTGCAAAGGATGCTGCCGGCGGCAGGAGCATGAAAGGGGACACACATGACCAAGGATACGCAGGTGCAGTGGCCGGCAAAAGACCACTGTACACCTTTCTCTTTGTGCATACAGAAGCTTTCTGAAACCCTCTTATCTCTTGCATTCAGAGATCAAGCTGCAGCCTGGAGAGCTCAGTGCTGTGGCTTATCAGCCCTGCACAGCTCAGTGACAAATAATCCTGCAAGACAAAATAAAACTATTAACTCTTTCAGTTTTTTTATTTTTTTTAAAAATAAAAAGTACGGTAGTTGTTTGTAGAACTTGGTATAGGTTGGCTGAACTGTTTGAGCGGGGGAGATGTCAGACCATAGCTGCGCCCTAGCACTAGTAGGTCATCTGCTTGCTTGTGTTGGTTTATGTGCACGCTCTGCTCCCCGCTGTGATAGGTGGGATTTGTCAGATTACGTGCGAGTTATTCGTCCTGAAATGTAGCGCTGCTTTCTGCATGAAATGCAAGCATTCTGTGTCATGAAGATGGTGAATTATTGATGGACTGGAGAGTCAGCTGAGGACAAGATCTCATCCCTCCTCCATCGGGGTAATAAGCTGGATAATGAAATGTATTCTCCAGTCACTGAACTAGGACAGCATCGCTTTCTATGCAGCACAAATCCAATAGACTATTATTAGCAGTTCTTATCACTATAATCTGAAGTTATGTTGCACAAGTTTGGCTGTACAAGAGAACATTCTCCTCCTGCCTGACCCCAGATCCTGCGTTTCACCACTGAAGGTGATCTCTTTCCCAAACCATCCTCTCACCTCCTCCTCTGAGTCTGATAAATCCTTAATGTAACCCTGTAACTTCCCCCAGGAAAAAAAGTTTAATACTTTTTATTTTATTTTAAAATATTTAAATAAACAATAGTGAAGATAGAAAATATATTGATGACAGCAGAGTGATGTAAACAATGTTGATTCAAACCTGAAGTATAAGAAACTTCTGATATAATGAATTGTATTTATAGTATAGATAATGAATAGAACATAAGTAGCAAAGAAGTCTCCTGTTTTTATTTTCAGTTATATAGCTTTTTTTAATGTTAAATTCATCATTCTGTCATATTTTCAGTTTTAAAACCACACTCGGTCTTTTAAGCTAAAAAACAAAGCAGAAATGATGACCCTTTAAACTCTCCTGCAGTAAATCTTCACCTCAAGCCATCTCTCACGGTTTTGGTTGTTTAAGTGCTAAAGAAAACAGGGCTGTGTGAGACGCAAGTTGGGTGGAAGAGCTCAGAGAAGCTGTTTTGCATAGGTAACTGAAGTGTTTTAACTTTGCATGCACTGGAAAACAGTTACTACAGGGACTGGGAGCATTCTGCATGTGCCCAATTACAAGGCTTTACGCACTGCACATGTGCAGAACGATCACGTGAGCGCAGCTGAGGATACGCCCAGCAGGGACAGTGCATGCGCTACACTGTGCCACCCTGCTGGGTCACAGACTTGGGGTGACAGTGGAGCACTGAAGCAGACCAGAATTACTCGGAGGGACTGGCAGAGGACTTTGTGGGGCTGGAAGTAGTCCTGGTAACTAAAAGTCAACTTTTTTCCTCCCAGCCTCGGGTTTCCTTCAAGGCATCAAGACAGAAGAAACCGCAGAAGTAGCAGAGACCAATCAGGGTTGGCTAAACTACCAGAGCCTGATGGTTATTTGCCGAGGCATTTTCCCCAAACCTTGTAACATTTTTGTGGTTGCCCCCAGGGGGTTTATGAGCCTTTTATTGGGCAAGTCCATATCTATCTCTGCTATCCATTGTAAAGTTCCATCAGCTGGTGGTTGTCTAGGCACCGGGGTTAGGAGGTTTGGTTTAGGTGTGTGTGTGTGTGGGGGGGGGGGGGGGGGGGGGGGTTAGTGGTAGGATTGGGGGGACAGCTTGGTTTAGGCACTTGGCAGGGATAAGTGAAAATGGGTGCCAGGTAGTGTATACTAGATTGTTGGTAATTTAAATCACTGATATTTTACTACTTGTGACCCTTCCTCATCTTTTCCTCCCAAAACCCAGGTTCATATTCTTTCTGGTTCCCTTCCAGTTAGCTTGCAATTCTGCTTCCCGGCCACTGTGTGGCAGTGTAGGACCTTCGCTGTGACTTGTTTATGAAGCATTGAGCTGCCACTGTCTGCGGTGGTGAAGTCACTCTTTGTGTCATTTGTTGGGAATAATGCTGGTGTACAGCACACAGGAGGGGACAGGGCGTACAGGCTGCAGAATGATGGAAGTGTCTATAGAGGAGCTGCTGGTGTACAGCACACAGGAGGGGACAGGGTGTACAGGCTGCAGAATGATGGAAGTGTCTATAGAGGAGCTGCTGGTGTACAGCACACAGGAGGGGACAGGGTGTACAGGCTGCAGAATGATGGCAGTGTCTATAGAGGAGCTGCTGGTGTACAGCACACAGGAGGGGACAGGGTGTACAGGCTGCAGAATGATGGGTCTATAGAGGAGCTGCTGGTGTACAGCACACAGGAGGGGACAGGGTGTACAGGCTGCAGAATGATGGAAGTGTCTATAGAGGAGCTGCTGGTGTACAGCACACAGGAGGGGACAGGGTGTACAGGCTGCAGAATGATGGAAGTGTCTCTATAGAGGAGCTGCTGGTGTACAGCACACAGTAGGGGACAGGGTGTACAGGCTGCAGAATGATGGAAGTGTCTATAGAGGGGCTGCTGGTGTACAGCACACAGGAGGGGACAGGGTGTACAGGCTGCAGGATGATGGATGTGTCTATAGAGGAGCTGCTGGTGTACAGCACACAGGAGGGGACAGGGTGTACAGGCTTCAGAATGATGGAAGTGTCTATAGAGGCGCTGCTGGTGTACAGCACACAGGAGGGGACAGGGTATACAGGCTGCAGAATGATGGAAGTGTCTATAGAGGAGCTGCTGGTGTACAGCACACAGGAGGGGACAGGGTGTACAGGCTGCAGGATGATGGAAGTGTCTATAGAGGGGCTGCTGGTGTACAGCACACAGGAGGGGACAGGGTGTACACGCTGCAGAATGATGGAAGTGTCTATAGAGGAGCTGCTGGTGTACAGGCTGCAGAATGATGGAAGTGTCTATAGAGGGGCTGCTGGTGTACAGCACACAGGAGGGGACAGGGTGTACAGGCTGCAGGATGATGGATGTGTCTATAGAGGAGCTGCTGGTGTACAGCACACAGGAGGGGACAGGGTGTACAGGCTGCAGAATGATGGAAGTGTCTATAGAGGGGCTGCTGGTGTACAGCACACAGGAGGGGACAGGGTGTACAGGCTGCAGGATGATGGAAGTGTCTATAGAGGGGCTGCTGGTGTACAGCACACAGGAGGGGACAGGGTGTACAGGCTGCAGGATGATGGAAGTGTCTATAGAGGGGCTGCTGGTGTACAGCACACAGGAGGGGACAGGGTGTACATGCTGCAGAATGATGGGTCTATAGAGGGGCTGCTGGTGTACAGCACACAGGAGGGGACAGGGTGTACAGGCTGCAGAATGATGGAAGTGTCTATAGAGGGGCTGCTGGTGTACAGCACACAGGAGGGGACAGGGTGTACAGGCTGCAGGATGATGGATGTGTCTATAGAGGAGCTGCTGGTGTACAGCACACAGGAGGGGACAGGGTGTACAGGGTGCAGAATGATGGAAGTGTCTCTATAGAGGAGCTGCTGGTGTACAGCACACAGGAGGGGACAGGGTGTACAGGCTGCAGAATGATGGAAGTGTCTATAGAGGGGCTGCTGGTGTACAGCACACAGGAGGGGACAGGGTGTACAGGCTGCAGAATGATGGAAGTGTCTATAGAGGAGCTGCTGGTGTGCAGCACACAGGAGGGGACAGGGTGTACAGGCTGCAGAATGATGGAGGTGTCTATAGAGGGGCTGCTGGTGTACAGCACACAGGAGGGGACAGGGTGTACAGGCTGCAGAATGATGGAAGTGTCTATAGAGGAGCTGCTGGTGTGCAGCACACAGGAGGGGACAGGGTGTACAGGCTGCAGGATGATGGAAGTGTCTATAGAGGGGCTGCTGGTGTACAGCACACAGGAGGGGACAGGGTGTACAGGCTGCAGAATGATGGAAGTGTCTCTATAGAGGAGCTGCTGGTGTACAGCACACAGGAGGGGACAGGGTGTACAGGCTGCAGAATGATGGAAGTGTCTATAGAGGAGCTGCTGGTGTACAGCACACAGGAGAGGACAGGGTGTACAGGCTGCAGAATGATGGAAGTGTCTATAGAGGGGCTGCTGGTGTACAGCACACAGGAGGGGACAGGGTGTACAGGCTGCAGAATGATGGAAGTGTCTATAGAGGAGCTGCTGGTGTACAGCACACAGGAGGGGACAGGGTGTACAGGCTGCAGAATGATGGAAGTGTCTATAGAGGAGCTGCTGGTGTACAGCACACAGGAGGGGACAGGGTGTACAGGCTGCAGAATGATGGCAGTGTCTATAGAGGAGCTGCTGGTGTACAGCACACAGGAGGGGACAGGGTGTACAGGCTGCAGAATGATGGAAGTGTCTATAGAGGGGCTGCTGGTGTACAGCACACAGGAGGGGACAGGGTGTACAGGCTGCAGAATGATGTGTCTATAGAGGAGCTGCTGGTGTACAGCATACAGGAGGGGACAGGGTGTACAGGCTGCAGAATGATGGAAGTGTCTATAGAGGAGCTGCTGGTGTACAGCACACAGGAGGGGACAGGGTGTACAGGCTGCAGAATGATGGAAGTGTCTCTATAGAGGAGCTGCTGGTGTACAGCACACAGGAGGGGGCAGGGTGTACAGGCTGCAGAATGATGGAAGTGTCTATAGAGGGGCTGCTGGTGTACAGCACACAGGAGGGGACAGGGTGTACAGGCTGCAGAATGATGGAAGTGTCTATAGAGGGGCTGCTGGTGTACAGCACACAGGAGGGGACAGGGTGTACAGGCTGCAGAATGATGGAAGTGTCTATAGAGGAGCTGCTGGTGTACAGCACACAGGAGGGGGCAGGGTGTACAGGCTGCAGAATGATGGAAGTGTCTATAGAGGGGCTGCTGGTGTACAGCACACAGGAGGGGACAGGGTGTACAGGCTGCAGAATGATGAAAGTCTCTATAGAGGAGCTGCTGGTGTACAGCACACGGGAGGGGACAGGGTGTACAGGCTGCAGAGTGATGGAAGTGTCTATAGAGGGGCTGCTGGTGTACAGCACACAGGAGGGGACAGGGTGTACAGGCTGCAGAATGATGGAAGTGTCTATAGAGGAGCTGCTGGTGTACAGCACACAGGAGGGGACAGGGTGTACAGGCTGCAGAATGATGGAAGTGTCTCTATAGAGGAGCTGCTGGTGTACAGCACACAGGAGGGGACAGGGTGTACAGGCTGCAGAATGATGGAAGTGTCTATAGAGGGGCTGCTGGTGTACAGCACACAGGAGGGGACAGGGTGTACAGGGTGCAGGATGATGGATGTGTCTATAGAGGAGCTGCTGGTGTACAGCACACAGGAGGGGACAGGGTGTACAGGGTGCAGAATGATGGAAGTGTCTCTATAGAGGAGCTGCTGGTGTACAGCACACAGGAGGGGACAGGGTGTACAGGGTGCAGGATGATGGAAGTGTCTATAGAGGAGCTGCTGGTGTACAGCACACAGGAGGGGACAGGGTGTACAGGCTGCAGAATGATGGAAGTGTCTATAGAGGAGCTGCTGGTGTACAGCACACAGGAGGGGACAGGGTGTACAGGCTGCAGAATGAGGGAAGTGTCTATAGAGGAGCTGCTGGTGTACAGCACACAGGAGGGGACAGGGTGTACAGGCTGCAGAATGATGGAAGTGTCTATAGAGGAGCTGCTGGTGTACAGCACACAGGAGGGGACAGGGTGTACAGGCTGCAGAATGATGGAAGTGTCTATAGAGGAGCTGCTGGTGTACAGCATACAGGAGGGGACAGGGTGTACAGGCTGCAGAATGATGAAAGTCTCTATAGAGGAGCTGCTGGTGTACAGCACACAGGAGGGGACAGGGTGTACAGGCTGCAGAATGATGGAAGTGTCTATAGAGGAGCTGCTGGTGTACAGCACACAGGAGGGGACAGGGTGTACAGGCTGCAGAATGATGGAAGTGTCTATAGAGGAGCTGCTGGTGTACAGCACACAGGAGGGGACAGGGTGTACAGGCTGCAGAATGATGGAAGTGTCTATAGAGGAGCTGCTGGTGTACAGCACACGGGAGGGGACAGGGTGTACAGGCTGCAGAATGATGGAAGTGTCTCTATAGAGGAGCTGCTGGTGTACAGCACACAGGAGGGGACAGGGTGTACAGGCTGCAGAATGATGGAGGTGTCTATAGAGGAGCTGCTGGTGTACAGCACACAGGAGGGGACAGGGTGTACAGGCTGCAGAATGATGGAAGTGTCTATAGAGGGGCTGCTGGTGTACAGCACACAGGAGAGGACAGGGTGTACAGGCTGCAGAATGATGGAAGTGTCTATAGAGGAGCTGCTGGTGTACAGCACACGGGAGGGGACAGGGTGTACAGGCTGCAGAATGATGGAAGTGTCTATAGAGGAGCTGCTGGTGTACAGCACACAGGAGGGGACAGGGCGTACAGGCTGCAGAATGATGGAAGTGTCTATAGAGGAGCTGCTGGTGTACAGCACACAGGAGGGGACAGGATGTACAGGCTGCAGGATGATGAAAGTCTCTATAGAGGAGCTGCTGGTGTACAGCACACAGGAGGGGACAGGGTGTACAGGCTGCAGAATGATGGAAGTGTCTATAGAGGGGCTGCTGGTGT
The DNA here is from genome assembly GCF_040937935.1 of Hyperolius riggenbachi. NCBI lineage: Eukaryota > Metazoa > Chordata > Amphibia > Anura > Hyperoliidae > Hyperolius > Hyperolius riggenbachi. The sequence goes on along the minus strand of NC_090656.1, from coordinate 1,355,957 downwards.
ACAGCACACAGGAGGGGACAGGGTGTACAGGCTGCAGAATGATGGAAGTGTCTATAGAGGAGCTGCTGGTGTACAGCATACAGGAGGGGACAGGGTGTACAGGCTGCAGAATGATGGATGTGTCTATAGAGGGGGCTGCTGGTGTACAGCACACAGGAGAGGACAGGGTGTACAGGCTGCAGAATGATGGAAGTGTCTATAGAGGAGCTGCTGGTGTACAGCACACAGGAGGGGACAGGGTGTACAGGCTGCAGAATGATGGAAGTGTCTCTATAGAGGAACTGCTGGTGTACAGCACACAGGAGGGGACAGGATGTACAGGCTGCAGGATGATGAAAGTCTCTATAGAGGAGCTGCTGGTGTACAGCACACAGGAGGGGACAGGGTGTACAGGCTGCAGAATGATGGAAGTGTCTATAGAGGGGCTGCTGGTGTACAGCACACAGGAGGGGACAGGGTATACAGGCTGCAGAATGATGGAGGTGTCTATAGAGGAGCTGCTGGTGTACAGCACACAGGAGGGGACAGGGTGTACAGGCTGCAGAATGATGAAAGTCTCTATAGAGGAGCTGCTGGTGTACAGCACACAGGAGGGGACAGGGTGTACAGGCTGCAGAATGATGGAAGTGTCTATAGAGGAGCTGCTGGTGTACAGCACACAGGAGGGGACAGGGTGTACAGGCTGCAGAATGATGGAAGTGTCTCTATAGAGGAGCTGCTGGTGTACAGCACACAGGAGGGGACAGGATGTACAGGCTGCAGGATGATGAAAGTGTCTATAGAGGAGCTGCTGGTGTACAGCACACAGGAGGGGACAGGGTGTACAGGCTGCAGAATGATGGAAGTGTCTATAGAGGAGCTGCTGGTGTACAGCACACAGGAGGGGACAGGGTGTACAGGCTGCAGAATGATGGAAGTGTCTATAGAGGGGCTGCTGGTGTACAGCACACAGGAGGGGACAGGGTGTACAGGCTGCAGAATGATGGAAGTGTCTATAGAGGAGCTGCTGGTGTACAGCACACAGGAGGGGACAGGGTGTACAGGCTGCAGAATGATGGAAGTGTCTATAGAGGAGCTGCTGGTGTACAGCACACAGGAGGGGACAGGGTGTACAGGCTGCAGAATGATGTGTCTATAGAGGAGCTGCTGGTGTACAGCACACAGGAGGGGACAGGGTGTACAGGCTGCAGAATGATGGGAGTGTCTATAGAGGAGCTGCTGGTGTACAGCACACAGGAGGGGACAGGGTGTACAGGCTGCAGAATGATGGAAGTGTCTATAGAGGAGCTGCTGGTGTACAGCACACAGGAGGGGACGGGGTGTACAGGCTACAGAATGATGGAAGTGTCTATAGAGGAGCTGCTGGTGTACAGCACACAGGAGAGGACAGGGTGTACAGGCTGCAGAATGATGGAAGTGTCTATAGAGGGGCTGCTGGTGTACAGCACACAGGAGAGGACAGGGTGTACAGGCTGCAGAATGAGGGAAGTGTCTATAGAGGAGCTGCTGGTGTACAGCACACAGGAGGGGACAGGGTGTACAGGCTGCAGAATGATGGAAGTGTCTATAGAGGAGCTGCTGGTGTACAGCACACAGGAGGGGACAGGGTGTACAGGGTGCAGGATGATGGATGTGTCTATAGAGGAGCTGCTGGTGTACAGCACACAGGAGGGGACAGGGTGTACAGGCTGCAGAATGAGGGAAGTGTCTATAGAGGAGCTGCTGGTGTACAGCACACAGGAGAGGACAGGGTGTACAGGCTGCAGAATGATGGAAGTGTCTATAGAGGAGCTGCTGGTGTACAGCACACAGGAGGGGACAGGGTGTACAGGCTGCAGAATGATGGAAGTGTCTATAGAGGAGCTGCTGGTGTACAGCACACAGGAGGGGACAGGGTGTACAGGGTGCAGGATGATGGATGTGTCTATAGAGGAGCTGCTGGTGTACAGCACACAGGAGAGGACAGGGTGTACAGGCTGCAGAATGATGGAAGTGTCTATAGAGGAGCTGCTGGTGTACAGCACACAGGAGGGGACAGGGTGTACAGGCTGCAGAATGATGGAAGTGTCTATAGAGGAGCTGCTGGTGTACAGCACACAGGAGGGGACAGGGTGTACAGGGTGCAGAATGATGGAAGTGTCTCTATAGAGGAGCTGCTGGTGTACAGCACACAGGAGGGGACAGGGTGTACAGGCTGCAGAATGATGGAAGTGTCTATAGAGGGGCTGCTGGTGTACAGCACACAGGAGGGGACAGGGTGTACACGCTGCAGAATGATGGAAGTGTCTATAGAGGAGCCACTGGTGTACAGCACACAGGAGGGGACAGGGTGTACAGGCTGCAGAATGATGGAAGTGTCTCTATAGAGGAGCTGCTGGTGTACAGCACACAGGAGAGGACAGGGTGTACAGGCTGCAGAATGATGGAAGTGTCTATAGAGGAGCTGCTGGTGTACAGCACACAGGAGGGGACAGGGTGTACAGGCAGCAGAATGATGGAAGTATCTATAGAGGGGCTGCTGGTGTACAGCACACAGGAGAGGACAGGGTGTACAGGCTGCAGAATGATGGAAGTGTCTATAGAGGGGCTGCTGGTGTACAGCACACAGGAGGGGACAGGGTGTACAGGCTGCAGAATGATGGAAGTGTCTCTATAGAGGAGCTGCTGGTGTACAGCACACAGGAGGGGACAGGGTGTACAGGCCGCAGAATGATGGAAGTGTCTATAGAGGGGCTGCTGGTGTACAGCACACAGGAGGGGACAGGGTGTACAGGCTGCAGAATGATGGAAGTTTCTATAGAGGAGCTGCTGGTGTACAGCACACAGGAGGGGACAGGGTGTACAGGCTGCAGAATGAGGGAAGTGTCTATAGAGGAGCTGCTGGTGTACAGCACACAGGAGGGGACAGGGTGTACAGGCTGTGGAATGATGGAAGTGTCTATAGAGGAGCTGCTGGTGTACAGCACACAGGAGAGGACAGGGTGTACAGGCTGCAGAATGATGGAAGTGTCTATAGAGGGGCTGCTGGTGTACAGCACACAGGAGGGGACAGGGTGTACAGGCTGCAGAATGATGGAAGTGTCTCTATAGAGGAGCTGCTGGTGTACAGCACACAGGAGGGGACAGGGTGTACAGGCTGCAGAATGATGGCAGTGTCTATAGAGGAGCTGCTGGTGTACAGCACACAGGAGGGGACAGGGTGTACAGGCTGCAGAATGATGGAAGTGCCTATAGAGGGGCTGCTGGTGTACAGCACACAGGAGGGGACAGGGTGTACAGGCTGCAGAATGATGGAAGTGTCTATAGAGGAGCTGCTGGTGTACAGCACACAGGAGAGGACAGGGTGTACAGGCTGCAGAATGATGGAAGTGTATATAGAGGAGCTGCTGGTGTACAGCACACAGGAGGGGACAGGGTGTACAGGCTGCAGAATGATGGAAGTGTCTATAGAGGAGCTGCTGGTGTACAGCACACAGGAGAGGACAGGGTGTACAGGCTGCAGAATGATGGAAGTGTCTATAGAGGAGCTGCTGGTGTACAGCACACAGGAGAGGACAGGGTGTACAGGCTGCAGAATGATGGAAGTGTCTATAGAGGAGCTGCTGGTGTACAGCACAGAGGAGAGGACAGGGTGTACAGGCTTCAGAATGATGGAAGTGTCTATAGAGGAGCTGCTGGTGTACAGCACACAGGAGAGGACAGGGTGTACAGGCTGCAGAATGATGGAAGTGTCTATAGAGGAGCTGCTGGTGTACAGCACACAGGAGGGGACAGGGTGTACAGGCTGCAGAATGATGGAAGTGTCTATAGAGGAGCTGCTGGTGTACAGCACACAGGAGAGGACAGGGTGTACAGGCTGCAGGATGATGGAAGTGTCTATAGAGGGGCTGCTGGTGTACAGCATACAGGAGGGGACAGGGTGTACAGGCTGCAGAATGATGGAAGTGTCTATAGAGGAGCTGCTGGTGTACAGCACACAGGAGGGGACAGGGTGTACAGGCTGTGGAATGATGGAAGTGTCTATAGAGGAGCTGCTGGTGTACAGCACACAGGAGAGGACAGGGTGTACAGGCTGCAGGATGATGGGAAGTGTCTATAGAGGGGCTGCTGGTGTACAGCACACAGGAGGGGACAGGGTGTACAGGCTGCAGGATGATGGGAAGTGTCTATAGAGGGGCTGCTGGTGTACAGCATACAGGAGGGGACAGGGTGTACAGGCTGCAGAATGATGGAAGTGTCTATAGAGGAGCTGCTGGTGTACAGCACACAGGAGGGGACAGGGTGTACAGGCTGTGGAATGATGGAAGTGTCTATAGAGGAGCTGCTGGTGTACAGCACACAGGAGAGGACAGGGTGTACAGGCTGCAGGATGATGGGATGTGTCTATAGAGGAGCTGCTGGTGTACAGCACACAGGAGGGGACAGGGTGTACAGGCTGCAGAATGATGTGTCTATAGAGGGGCTGCTGGTGTACAGCACACAGGAGAGGACAGGGTGTACAGGCTGCAGAATGATGGAAGTGTCTATAGAGAAGCTGCTGGTGTACAGCACACGGGAGGGGACAGGGTATACAGGCTGCAGAATGATGGAAGTGTCTATAGAGGAGCTGCTGGTGTACAGGCTGCAGAATGATGGAAGTGTCTATAGAGGGGCTGCTGGTGTACAGCACACAGGATGGGACAGGGTGTACAGGCTGCAGAATGATGGAAGTGTCTATAGAGAAGCTGCTGGTGTACAGCACACGGGAGGGGACAGGGTATACAGGCTGCAGAATGATGGAAGTGTCTATAGAGAAGCTGCTGGTGTACAGCACACAGGAGGGGACAGGGTGTACAGGCTTCAGAATGATGGAAGTGTCTATAGAGGGGCTGCTGGTGTACAGCACACAGGAGGGGACAGGGTGTACAGGCTGCAGAATGATGGAAGTGTCTATAGAGGAGCTGCTGGTGTACAGCACACAGGAGAGGACAGGGTGTACAGGCTGCAGAATGATGTGTCTATAAAGGAGCTGCTGGTGTACAGCACACAGGAGAGGACAGGGTGTACAGGCTGCAGAATGATGGAAGTGTCTATAGAGGAGCTGCTGGTGTACAGCACACAGGAGGGGACAGGGTGTACAGGCTGCAGAATGATGGAAGTGTCTCTATAGAGGAGCTGCTGGTGTACAGCACACAGGAGAGGACAGGGTGTACAGGCTTCAGAATGATGGAAGTGTCTATAGAGGGGCTGCTGGTGTACAGCACACAGGAGGGGACAGGGTGTACAGGCTGCAGAATGATGTGTCTATAGAGGGGCTGCTGGTGTACAGCACACAGGAGGGGACAGGGTGTACAGGCTGCAGAATGATGTGTCTATAGAGGAGCTGCTGGTGTACAGCACACAGGAGGGGACAGGGTGTACAGGCTGCAGAATGATGTGTCTATAGAGGGGCTGCTGGTGTACAGCACACAGGAGGGGACAGGGTGTACAGGCTGCAGAATGATGTGTCTATAGAGGAGCTGCTGGTGTACAGCACACAGGAGGGGACAGGGTGTACAGGCTGCAGAATGATGTGTCTATAGAGGGGCTGCTGGTGTACAGCACACAGGAGAGGACAGGGTGTACAGGCTTCAGAATGATGGAAGTGCCTATAGAGGGGCTGCTGGTGTACAGCACACAGGAGGGGACAGGGTGTACAGGCTGCAGAATGATGGAAGTGTCTATAGAGGAGCTGCTGGTGTACAGCACACAGGAGAGGACAGGGTGTACAGGCTGCAGAATGATGTGTCTATAGAGGGGCTGCTGGTGTACAGCACACAGGAGAGGACAGGGTGTACAGGCTGCAGAATGATGGAAGTGTCTATAGAGGAGCTGCTGGTGTACAGCACACAGGAGGGGACGGGGTGTACAGGCTACAGAATGATGGAAGTGTCTATAGAGGAGCTGCTGGTGTACAGCACACAGGAGGGGACAGGGTGTACAGGCTGCAGAATGATGGAAGTGTCTATAGAGGAGCTGCTGGTGTACAGCACACAGGAGGGGACAGGGTGTACAGGCTGCAGAATGATGGAAGTGTCTATAGAGGAGCTGCTGGTGTACAGCACACAGGAGGGGACAGGGTGTACAGGCTGCAGAATGATGGAAGTATCTATAGAGGAGCTGCTGGTGTACAGCACACAGGAGGGGACAGGGTGTACAGGCTGCAGAATGATGTCTCTATAGAGGAGCTGCTGGTGTACAGCACACGGGAGGGGACAGGGTGTACAGGCTGCAGAATGATGGAAGTGTCTATAGAGGAGCTGCTGGTGTACAGCATACAGGAGAGGACAGGGTGTACAGGCTGCAGAATGATGGAAGTATCTATAGAGGAGCTGCTGGTGTACAGCACACAGGAGGGGACAGGGTGTACAGGCTGCAGAATGATGTCTCTATAGAGGAGCTGCTGGTGTACAGCACACGGGAGGGGACAGGGTGTACAGGCTGCAGAATGATGGAAGTGTCTATAGAGGAGCTGCTGGTGTACAGCACACGGGAGGGGACAGGGTGTACAGGCTGCAGAATGATGGAAGTGTCTATAGAGGAGCTGCTGGTGTACAGCACACAGGAGGGGACAGGGTGTACAGGCTGCAGAATGATGGCAGTGTCTATAGAGGAGCTGCTGGTGTACAGCACACAGGAGAGGACAGGGTGTACAGGCTTCAGAATGATGGAAGTGTCTATAGAGGGGCTGCTGGTGTACAACACACAGGAGGGGACAGGGTGTACAGGCTGCAGAATGATGGAAGTGTCTATAGAGGAGCTGCTGGTGTACAGCACACAGGAGAGGACAGGGTGTACAGGCTGCAGAATGATGGACGTGTCTATAGAGGAGCTGCTGGTGTACAGCACACAGGAGGGGACAGGGTGTACAGGCTGCAGAATGATGGAAGTGTCTATAGAGGGGCTGCTGGTGTACAGCACACAGGAGAGGACAGGGTGTACAGGCTGCAGAATGATGGAAGTGTCTATAGAGGAGCTGCTGGTGTACAGCACACAGGAGAGGACAGGGTGTACAGGCTGCAGAATGATGTGTCTATAGAGGGGCTGCTGGTGTACAGCACACAGGAGAGGACAGGGTGTACAGGCTGCAGAATGATGGAAGTGTCTATAGAGGAGCTGCTGTTACAACATAGGTCTGCATTCCTCTCTTTTCCAGGCTGAGGGGGGTGGGAAGCATTTCAGCAGATTTATGGGGATGTAAAAAGCCTGCAGCTGTTGCCCTTAGCAGTAAATCAAGCTTTTCTGGCTTCTTGAAAGGAAAAACATTTGGGATGAGAGTTCTAGGGGACAGATCTAGCCAGTTTCAGCCTTTTACTCTCCTTCTTGTGCCGCTTTCTTGTCTGTTCCTCCATCTCATGGAAGCTTATCTCACTTCTTTTAGTGATAGTTATTTCTGTCCATCTCTTGGAGGTTCCTTATGTCCATTTCCCAAATCCCAATCCTCTATCAGAGACTGTAGCGTGCAGCGGCCTCCCATCTGCTGGCTAACCTGTAGGCTGGCCGAGTACACTCATGTGTGACATGCCCATAATGTATATTCCCGCTATGATATGTATGTTTTGCGTATGAACACAAGATTTATGTATCTGCTTGTAGCACGCTGCAGACTCATGAGGGGGAGCATTGAGGAGCGCTGTAAAAACAGAGTAGGCGATTTGCGTGCAGCCGGCGCTACCAAAGCTTGTAATACAGGGAGGGCAGAATTATTAGGCAAGTTGTATTTTTGAGGAATCATTTTATTATTATTGTTATTGATTTATAAAGCGCCAACCTATGCCGTGGCGCTGTACAAAGTAAGAAACAAACATGGGGTACATAATAATACAGACAGTGGTGTACACTAATATACAAGATACATAATTAGTGACAAAATACAAAAAAAGATACAGAATACAAAATACAGAATTGGTAATGACGGTGATAAAAGTAACATGATGAATAAAATGTATAATGATTTCCAAGACACAAAATTATTGAACCATGTTCTCAATGAACCCCAAAAACTCATTAATATCAAAGCTGAATATTTTTGAAAGTAGTTTTTAGTTTGTTTTTAGTTTTAGCTATTTTAGGGGGATATCTGTGTGTGCAGGTGACTATTACTGTGCATAATTATTAGGCAACTTAACAAAAAACAAATATATACCCATTTCAATTATTTATTTTTACCAGTGAAACCAATATAACATCTCAACATTCACAAATATACATTTCTGACATTCAAAAACAAAACAAAAACAAATCCGTGACCAATATAGCCACCTTTCTTTGCAAGGACACTCAAAAGCCTGCCATCCATGGATTCTGTCAGTGTTTTGATCTGTTCACCATCAACATTGCGTGCAGCAGCAACCACAGCCTCCCAGACACTGTTCAGAGAGGTGTACTGTTTTCCCTCCTTGTAAATCTCACATTTTATGATGGACCACAGGTTCTCAATGGAGTTCAGATCTGGTGAACAAGGAGGCCATGTCATTAGTTTTTCTTCTTTTATACCCTTTCTTGCCAGCCACGCTGTGGAGTACTTGGACGCGTGTGATGGAGCATTGTCCTGCATGAAAATCATGTTTTTCTTGAAGGATGCAGACTTCTTCCTGTACCACTGCTTGAAGAATGTGTCTTCCAGAAACTGGCAGTAGGACTGGGAGTTGAGCTGGACTCCATCCTCAGCCCAAAAAGGCCCGACAAGCTCATCTTTGATGATACCAGCCCAAACCAGTACTCCACCTCCACCTTGCTGGCATCTGAGTCGGACTGGAGCTCTCTGCCCTTTACCAATCCAGCCATCGGTCCATCCATCTGGCCCATCAAGACTCACTCTCATTTTATCAGTCCATAAAACCTTAGAAAAATCAGTCTTCAGATATTTCTTGGCCCAGTCTTGACGTTTCAGCTTGTGTGTCTTGTTCAGTGGTTGTCGTCTTTCAGCCTTTCTTACCTTGGCCATGTCTCTGAGTATTGCACACCTTGTGCTTTTGGGCACTCCAGTGATGTTGCAGCTCTGAAATATGGCCAAACTGGTGGCAAGTGGCATCTTGGCAGCTGCACACTTGACTTTTTGACTCAGTTCATGGGCAGTTATTTTGCGCCTTGGTTTTTCCACACGCTTCTTGCGACCCTGTTGACTATTTTGAATGAAACGCTTGATTGTTCGATGATCACGCTTCAGAAGCTTTGCAATTTTAAGAGTGCTGCATCTCTCTGCAAGATATCTCACTATTTTTGACTTTTCTGAGCCTGTCAAGTCCTTCTTTTGACCCGTTTTGCCAAAGGAAAGGAAGTTGCCTAATAATTATGCACACCTGATATAGGGTGTTGATGTCATTAGACCACACCCCTTCTCATTACAGAGATGCACATCACCTAATATGCTTAATTGGTAGTAGGCTTTCGAGCCTATACAGCTTGGAGTAAGACAACATGCATAAAGAGGATGATGTGGACATAATACTCATTTGCCTAATAATTCTGCACTCCCTGTAGGAATTACGCCTCTAGCGGTGCTCAAAGTAATTTGGGCGCCATCAAAGATGGAACTAAAATTACTACAAAAACACTATAAAACACTGTCATTCATCCACCAGCAGCAGCTGGAAGCCAACTTGCGTCTTTCCACCACTATCCATGGCGCCCTGGAGGGGGAGCAGTAATTAGTGGCGCCGGGACTTGTGCAGGAGCAGGGTAAGACGTTAACCTCCCTGCGCAGTTTGTGAGGCAGCGTCCGCAGGAGGGATTTTTAGAATAAAACTTGTTTTAAGGCTTGTTGCTAGCACTAGGCTGGCTACCTATTCCCCCCGACACCTATCTGTTCCCCCCGAGCGCCGCCGGCCATATTTACCCAGCCGCGATCCCGCGAGAGCCGCAGCTTTCCAATTAACTTCACTTGTCACTATGGCTATGATCGGATATGACGTCATCGACGTCACGCTCAGTCCCGATCCTCCTTATAGCGAATCCTGGAGCTGATCGGGAGGCTGCGCCATGGCGGGATCCCTGGGGAGTATGTATACCGACGGTGATCGGGGGGAGAGCAGAGGCACTTGGGGGCACAGGTATCTAGCGAAGTGCTAGCTGAAGAATATTGAACACATTTTACTTAAAAGAATCCTCCCGGGGCCACGCCATCTCCTGCGGCGGCTAGCCGGACACTGTGTCGGCCTTACCGCCAGGGAGGTTTACGGCTGGATTACACAGGCATCTGAACCAAGCAGTGGCAATGTCTGCATAGATGAGGCCACTGCTTCTCTGCTACTGAGATTTACATTGTTTTTCTGATCGATTTTCTCATAGAAGTGAATGGAAATTACTCAGAAAATTGATTGGACAGTAAATCTGCCAAAAAGCCTCAGTGTGTATTCCCAGTATAAGCCTCGTGCACACACGTGCCGATAACGATCGGCCGGCAATCAGGCATGTGTATGGTAGCGACTCCCAACCCACGAGCAATCCACCAACGAGATCTACTCAACTGCAGCCACACCGATCCCACTGATCACACCACTCCCCCCGTGTGATGTCATGCGTGCACCACTCCTCCCTCTGTGGCCCCTCCCTCTCCCGCACATGGCAGCGCATTGTTCTCACCACTCCCCCGTGTGATGTCATGCATGCGCCACTCCTCCCTCTATTACCCCCCCCGCACATAGCAGTGCATTGTTCTCACCACTCCCCCTGTGTGATGTCATGCATGCTCCACTCCTCCCTCTCCCGCACATAGCAGCGCATTGTTCACACCACTCCCCCCGCGTGATGTCATGCATGCGCCACTCCTCCCTCTATTACCCCCCCCCCCCCCCGCACATAGCAGCGCATTGTTCACACCACTCCCCCTGTGTGATGTCATGCATGCACCACTCCTCCCTCTATTACCCCCCCCCCCCCGCACATAGCAGTGCATTGTTCACACCACTCCCCCTGTGTGATGTCATGCATGCGCCACTCCTCCCTCTATTACTCCCCCGCCCCCGCACATAGCAGTGCATTGTTCACACCACTCCCCCTGTGTGATGTCATGCATGCGCCACTTCTCCCTCTATCACCCCCCCCCCCCCCGCACATAGCAGTGCATTGTTCACACCACTCCCCCTGTGTGATGTCATGCATGCGCCACTTCTCCCTCTATTACCCCCCCCCCGCACATAGCAGCGCATTGTTCACACCACTCCCCCTGTGTGATGTCATGCATGCGCCACTCCTCCCTCTATTACCCCCCCCGCACATAGCAGCACATTTTTCACACCACTCCCCCTGTGTGATGTCATGCATGCTCCACTCCTCCCTCTATTACCCCCCCGCCCCCGCACATAGCAGTGCATTGTTCACACCACTCCCCCTGTGTGATGTCATGCATGCGCCCCTCCTCCCTCTATTACCCCCCCCCCCCCCCCGCACATAGCAGTGCATTGTTCACACCACTCCCCCTGTGTGATGTCATGCATGCGCCCTCCTCCCTCTATTACCCCCCCCCCCCCCCGCACATAGCAGTGCATTGTTCACACCACTCCCCCTGTGTGATGTCATGCATGCGCCCCTCCTCCCTCTATTACCCCCCCCCCCCCGCACATAGCAGCGCATTGTTCACACCACTCCCCCTGTGTGATGTCATGCATGCGCCCCTCCTCCCTCTATTACCCCCCCCCCCCCCCGCACATAGCAGCGCATTGTTCACACCACTCCCCCTGTGTGATGTCATGCATGCGCCTCTCCTCCCTCAATTACCCCCCCCCCCCCCCCCGCACATAGCAGTGCATTGTTCACACCACTCCCCCTGTGTGATGTCATGCATGCGCCCCTCCTCCCTGTATTACCCCCCCCCCCCCCCCGCACATAGCAGTGCATTGTTCACACCACTCCCCCTGTGTGATGTCATGCATGCGCCCCTCCTCCCTCTATTACCCCCCCCCCCCCCTGCACATAGCAGTGCATTGTTCACACCACTCCCCCTGTGTGATGTCATGCATGCGCCCCTCCTCCCTCTATTACCCACCCGCACATAGCAGTGCATTGTTCACACCACTCCCCCTGTGTGATGTCATGCATGCGCCCCTCCTCCCTGTATTACCCCCCCCCCCCGCACATAGCAGTGCATTGTTCACACCACTCCCCCTGTGTGATGTCATGCATGCGCCCCTCCTCCCTCTATTACCCCCCCCCCTGCACATAGCAGTGCATTGTTCACACCACTCCCCCTGTGTGATGTCATGCATGCGCCCCTCCTCCCTCTATTACCCCCCCGCCCCCGCACATAGCAGTGCATTGTTCACACCACTCCCCCTGTGTGATGTCATGCATGCGCCCCTCCTCCCTCTATTACCCCCCCCCCCCCGCACATAGCAGTGCATTGTTCACACCACTCCCCCTGTGTGATGTCATGCATGCACCCCTCCTCCCTCTATTACCCCCCCCCCTGCACATAGCAGTGCATTGTTCACACCACTCCCCCTGTGTGATGTCATGCACGCGCCACTCCTCCCTCCGTCACCCCTCCCCCCGCATAGCTACACAGCGATGCCACTACATCATACCGGTTTCAGCGTATACTACGCCTTCATCAGAGCTGGCCACATACACGCATATTTTAAAGAAAGTTGAATGTAAGTGCAATACTTTCTTGCGTGTTTTCATAAAACAAAATGTAATGCACTATTGGAGTGGTTCTTTTTCTATTTATCACTCATCTGGTAGACAGCGCAGGGCATTTACATTTTCCTTTTGTTGTACAGAAGAGACTGCAGCACACTGAATAGAGACTGTCTACAACACTTTGTATGATTCCGTATCAGTGGCTGAGCAGAGGCAGTCATTAGAACAATTACGCAGAGAGCAGAAAGCTTTTTCTCTCTGCGCCCTTGGTTGTCTCTCTCAGAGCAGGGAATAAAAAGAATTCTCCCCCACGGGGCCCCTTGTGGCTTCTGGGCCCCCTGCTGCTGCATCCCTTGCAGGATCATCTCCTGTTCCCCAATGGGGAGCATCTGTCAAACGTGTGTTCGCACCTTTTATATACATAACGTTGTTATTCTGTAATATCTGCATGTGATTTCAATCTGCCTGTCATTCGTATTATTTACGTCATTGGAATTTACTTCGAATATAAAGGATACCTGTAACACCCCTCCAGGTATATTCTCTACTGTCTTCAGAGCTATCCGTAAACATTCCGCAGAGCTGCAGCTGACAGTGATTCATTTCAGAATGTAAGTCCAGGTGATGGAAGACTTTACAGAGGGGCAAACACTAAATCATGTAGAAATGAAGATTGTACAAATAAGTCCGTTTGTTGATTATTTTCATCACAGTTTCTCTTTAATTTGGCTAAACTGACTAGCCATAGAAATGATTGAAAGCTTGTGTATTAAGAGGCTGGGCAGTGTTGTGGAATGAGAGGCCTCCATGCAGCACAATCAGGAGGCCAGTGTATTAAGAGGCTGGGCAGTGTTGTGGAATGAGAGGCCTCCATGCAGCACAATCAGGAGGCCAGTGTATGACCAGGCTGGGCAGTGTTGTGGAATGAGAGGCCTCCATGCAGCACAATCAGGAGGCCAGTGTATTAAGAGGCTGTACAGTGTTGTGGAATGAGAGGCCTCCATGCAGCACAATCAGGAGGCCAGTGTATGACCAGTCTGGACAGTGTTGTGGAATGAGAGGCCTCCATGCAGTACAATCAGGAGGCCAGTGTATGACCAGGCTGGGCAGTGTTGTGGAATTAGAGGCCTCCATGCAGTACAATCAGGAGGCCAGTGTATGACCAGGCTGGGCAGTGTTGTGGAATGAGAGGCCTCCATGCAGCACAATCAGGAGGCCAGTGTATGACCAGGCTGGGCAGTGTTGTGGAATGAGAGGCCTCCATGCAGCACAATCAGGAGGCCAGTGTATGAAGAGGCTGGGCAGTGTTGTGGAATGAGAGGCCTCCATGCAGCACAATCAGGAGGCCAGTGTATGACTAGGCTGGGCAGTGTTGTGGAATGAGGCCTCCGTGCAGCACAATCAGGAGGCCAGTGTATGACCAGGCTGGGCAGTGTTGTGGAGTGAGAGGCCTCCATGCAGCACAATCAGGAGGCCAGTGTATGACCAGGCTGGGCAGTGTTGTGGAATGAGAGGCCTCCATGCAGCACAATCAGGAGGCCAGTGTATGAAGAGGCTGGGCAGTGTTGTGGAATAGGAGGCCTCCATGCAGCACAATCAGGAGGCCAGTGTATGAAGAGGCTGGGCAGTGATGTGGAATGAGAGGCCTCCATGCAGTACAATCAGGAGGCCAGTGTATGACCAGGCTGGGCAGTGTTGTGGAATTAGAGGCCTCCATGCAGTACAATCAGGAGGCCAGTGTATGACCAGGCTGGGCAGTGTTGTGGAATGAGAGGCCTCCATGCAGCACAATCAGGAGGCCAGTGTATGACCAGGCTGGACAGTGATGTGGAATGAGAGGCCTCCATGCAGCACAATCAGGAGGCCAGTGTATGACCAGGCTGGGCAGTGATGTGGAATGAGAGGCCTCCATGCAGCACAATCAGGAGGCCAGTGTATGACCAGGCTGGACAGTGATGTGGAATGAGAGGTCTCCATGCAGCACAATCAGGAGGCCAGTGTATGACCAGGCTGGGCAGTGATGTGGAATGAGAGGCCTCCATGCAGCACAATCAGGAGGCCAGTGTATGACCAGGCTGGGCAGTGATGTGGAATGAGGCCTCCATGCAGCACAATCAGGAGGCCAGTGTATGACCAGGCTGGGCAGTGATGTGGAATGAGAGGCCTCCATGCAGCACAATCAGGAGGCCAGTGTATGACCAGGCTGGGCAGTGTTGTGGAATGAGAGGCCTCCATGCAGCACAATCAGGAGGCCAGTGTATGACCAGGCTGGGCAGTGATGTGGAATGAGAGGCCTCCATGCAGCACAATCAGGAGGCCAGTGTATGAAGAGGCTGGACAGTGATGTGGAATGAGAGGCCTCCATGCAGTACAATCAGGAGGCCAGTGTATGAAGAGGCTGGGCAGTGATGTGGAATGAGAGGCCTCCATGCAGTACAATCAGGAGGCCAGTGTATGAAGAGGCTGGGCAGTGATGTGGAATGAGAGGCCTCCATGTAGCACAATCAGGAGGCCAGTGTATGACCAGGCTGGGCAGTGATGTGGAATGAGAGGCCTCCATGCAGTACAATCAGGAGGCCAGTGTATGAAGAGGCTGGGCAGTGATGTGGAATGAGAGGCCTCCATGCAGTACAATCAGGAGGCCAGTGTATGAAGAGGCTGGGCAGTGATGTGGAATGAGAGGCCTCCATGCAGCACAATCAGGAGGCCAGTGTATGAAGAGGCTGGGCAGTGTTGTGGAATGAGAGGCCTCCATGCAGCACAATCAGGAGGCCAGTGTATGACCAGGCTGGGCAGTGATGTAGAATGAGAGGCCTCCATGCAGTACAATCAGGAGGCCAGTGTATGAAGAGGCTGGGCAGTGTTGTGGAATGAGAGGCCTCCATCCAACACAATCAGGAGGCCAGTGTATGACCAGGCTGGGCAGTGTTGTGGAATGAGAGGCTTCCATCCAACACAATCAGGAGGCCAGTGTATGACCAGGCTGGGCAGTGTTGTGGAATGAGGCCTCCATGCAGCACAATCAGGAGGCCAGTGTATGAAGAGGCTGGGCAGTGTTGTGGAATGAGAGGCCTCCATGCAGTACAATCAGGAGGCCAGTGTATGACCAGGCTGGGCAGTGATGTGGAATGAGAGGCCTCCATGCAGTACAATCAGGAGGCCAGTGTATGAAGAGGCTGGGCAGTGATGTGGAATGAGAGGCCTCCATGCAGTACAATCAGGAGGCCAGTGTATGAAGAGGCTGGGCAGTGTTGTGGAATGAGAGGCTTCCATCCAACACAATCAGGAGGCCAGTGAATGAATTCCAGGCTTTTGCTGTCACAGTATAAATCTCCTGTGAGTGGCAGTGAATGGGTCTTCAGGGAATTGTCCCCTTCCAGTGATGGGTCATGTGACCCCCCCCCCCCCCACAGATTGGCCATGCCTAGAAGATTCCGCTCATCTGCACAACAATGCCAGGCTTAGCATGACAACACGCTGATTAAATGCTGCTGCTACTCCTCTCTTCTGGATAAGAAGTGAGATTAATTAGACATGTTAACTCCACAGCTGCTGGAATGCAATTCAGGTTCGGGTTCAAAGAAAAGAGTCGTATTTGAAGCTGCAGAAGTCTTTATCCCATCCGTTACCCTGATGGGAAAAGCGGATGTATTGCTCTATCACTTGGCCCGCTTATAGGCCAGGAACACTCCCTGGTGCCAGCCTCCCCTTCTGCCCAGCCAGCCTCTGACAGCACCCATGCACAACTAAAATCTCAGACTATTTTCTTTGTAATCTTCTGCAAGATCAGTTATGCCAATCTGCCAGAACTTAAAGGACAACTGAAGTAAGAGGTATATGGAGGCTGCCATATTTATTTCCTTTTAAGCAATACCAGTTGTCTGGCTGTCTTGCTGATCCTCTGCCTCTAATACTTTCAGCCATAGCCCCTGAACAAGCATGCAGCAGATCAGGTGTTTCTGACATTATTGTCAGATCTGACAGGATTAGCTGCATGCTTGTTTCTGGTGTGTGATTCAGACACTGCTGCAGCCAAATAGATCAGCAGGATTGCCAGGTAACTGGTATTGTTTAACAGGAAATAAATATGGCAGCCTCGGTATCACTCTCACTACAGGTGTCCTTTGAAGAGGAACTGTAGTGAAAATAATGTCATTAATAAAATGGCTTTTTTTAGCTAGCATTTTCATGCTTTCGGTTAGGTTTAGACATGAAAGAAAGAGCTGAAATGCGTTGTAGTCGGTCAGTGTCCGGCATATCGGAGAGGTAGGTGAAGGTCAGGTGATGCAGGGGGAGATTATTAGCATATTCTAGACCATCCTATAGTATACATGAACCGCTTCGCCATTATCAGGCAGCGTGATCTCATCCACACGTTACCCTTCTGTACAATCACTGTACAATCACTGTACAATCACTGTACAAAACACCTGCAATAAATTCAAAATCACTTCAAAAATGCCAAAAATCGCTCTGAAAAGCGCAGCAAAAATTGCTAACCAAAGTGCTCAGTGATTGCGATAGCGAATTGCGTTTTCTAGTGAGTCTGATCCCTAAGGGGTGGGGTCTGTAACACCAAGATGTTTGCAAGGGCTATGTAATACCTGCCTTAACTTACAAGGACTCACACACACTTACACACACACTACTTACACACTTTTACATCATTCTGTTATATTTGCAGTTTACAAACCAAACTCTGTATTTTAAACTATAAAACAGAGCACAGCGAATGACCCTTTGCATTTCCCTGCAGTGAAACAATAAACAACCATGAAACCGAGAGAGGGCTGGTGTACACCAAGAGCTCTTCTAAGCAGTTTTCAGATCAGCAGCGCTTTGATAAGCACTTGGCTGCTGAAACCCTATGAGGGTGTTCCCACAGCAGTAATTTGTCTACAATCACAAACGTGCTGCATTTTGTGGAACGATTCAGCTTCAATGAAATTGCAAAAACTCTTATTCATTCATCCAAAACGCTCTGAAAGTCACTTCACAAAATCTCTGTTGCATATCGCTGAGCGCTGCTGATTGCAATAGCGATTTCGGTGTGCACTAGCCCAAAGAAAGGCTTAGATAAGAGCTTCAGAAAACTAGACCATCTTTCACCTAAGTTGGATGGAAGCACTTTAGCATAGATGGTTTCTGAACTCTTCCTGTATGGGAAAACAATGCGAGACTCTCTTCTTTGCTACAGATTTTCTATTTCTTAGCTGTACTACACATACAATCATGACATCATACGTTTACTTTCACTTCACGTTTGCTTTAAAGCAGCAAAGCCCATTTAAAAATGCTGAGAATCCTGACAGGTTCTCTTTAAAAGTGTAAATCAGATTTGCAGAAGGAACCAGTATGATTCCTGGGTGACATTCTGCTGTAGTGCTGTGGATAACGTGTTGGTAATACTGGATCTCCTCCTGTTCTATCATATTGAAGGCCGGGCACGCTCTTGCCAAATTGTGGCCGTTTTGTCTTTTTTTTGTCATACTGCAATCAGTTTGTCTTCTGCACACGATTTTTCACTGTGGAAACGCTTTTTTTATGCGTCTTTATAAATTGCAGAAAAATAGTCATTATATACGCTTGTATCCAAATTTTGGTTAGACGAAAATCCAATCGGAAGACTGTTTTTGTAATCGTTCATAATTGATTTTGCCCATCAACGGAGATTTACAACCAATCCGATCAGAATTCCTGATCGCTCTAACGATTTTTCGCTAGAAATTGGACCGTCAGTGGCCACCTTTAGTTTGGTTACAGCGTTTTCCATGAATGTTGTTACCTCATGTCATTCTAGCGGTCTTATTGTTCGTGTCGTGCAATCGCTGGAGCGGAGATCTTGTGTCTGGTGACAAACAAGACGGTGACATCTGTCAGCAGCTTGTTGGGATTGTAATAATAGACTGTGTGGTAACTGGTTCCCGGCACACAATGCGGTTATTCTAGGCCGGGACTTGTGGAAGTTCTGCAGAGGTCTGTGTATGTAGCATCCGTAATACTGTCCCCGGTACCTCAGTAGGGTGGTCACTGCTTCTGTAGGTGATAGATCTTCATCCCACTGGTTCCCCGCACACAATGCGGTTATTCTAGGCCGGGACTTGTGGAAGTTCTGCAGAAGTCTGTGTATGTAGCATCCGTAATACTGTCCCCGGTACCTCAGTAGGGTGGTCACTGCTTCTGTAGGTGATAGATCTTCATCCCACTGGTTCCCGGCACACAATGCGGTTATTCTAGGCCGGGACTTGTGGAAGTTCTGCAGAAGTCTGTGTATGTAGCATCCGTAATACTGTCCCCGGTACCTCAGTAGGGTGGTCACTGCTTCTGTAGGTGATAGATCTTCATCCCACTGGTTCCCGGCACACAATGCGGTTATTCTAGGCCGGGACTTGTGGAAGTTCTGCAGAAGTCTGTGTATGTAGCATCTGTAATACTGTCCCCGGTACCTCAGTAGGGTGGTCACTGCTTCTGTAGGTGATAGATCTTCATCCCACTGGTTCCCGGCACACAATGCGGTTATTCTAGGCCGGGACTTGTGGAAGTTCTGCAGAGGTCTGTGTATGTAGCATCCGTAATACTGTCCCCGGTACCTCAGTAGGGTGATCCCTGCTTCTGTAGGTGATAGACCTTCATCCCACTGGTTCCCGGCACACAATGCGGTTATTCTAGGCCGGGACTTGTGGAAGTTCTGCAGAAGTCTGTGTATGTAGCATCCGTAATACTGTCCCCGGTACCTCAGTAGGGTGATCCCTGCTTCTGTAGGTGATAGACCTTCATCCCACTGGTTCCCAGCACACAATGCGGTTATTATAGGCCGGGACTTGTGGAAGTTCTGCAGAAGTCTGTGTATGTAGCATCCGTAATACTGTCCCCGGTACCTCAGTAGGGTGATCACTGTTTCTGTAGGTGATAGATCTTCATCCCACTGGTTCCCGGCACACAATGCGGTTATTCTAGGCCGGGACTTGTGGAAGTTCTGCAGAAGTCTGTGTATGTAGCATCCGTAATACTGTCCCCGGTACCTCAGTAGGGTGATCCCTGCTTCTGTAGGTGATAGACCTTCATCCCACTGGTTCCCGGCACACAATGCGGTTATTCTAGGCTGGGACTTGTGGAAGTTCTGCAGAAGTCTGTGTATGTAGCATCCGTAATACTGTCCCCGGTACCTCAGTAGGGTGATCCCTGCTTCTGTAGGTGATAGACCTTCATCCCACTGGTTCCCGGCACACAATGCGGTTATTCTAGGCTGGGACTTGTGGAAGTTCTGCAGAAGTCTGTGTATGTAGCATCCATAATACTGTCCCCGGTACCTCAGTAGGGTGGTCACTGCTTCTGTAGGTGATAGATCTTCATCCCACTGGTTCCCGGCACACAATGCGGTTATTCTAGGCCGGGACTTGTGGAAGTTCTGCAGAAGTCTGTGTATGTAGCGTCCGTAATACTGTCCCCGGTACCTCAGTAGGGTGGTCACTGCTTCTGTAGGTGATAGATCTTCATCCCACTGGTTCCCGGCACACAATGCGGTTATTATAGGCCGGGACTTGTGGAAGTTCTGCAGAAGTCTGTGTATGTAGCATCTGTAATACTGTCCCCGGTACCTCAGTAGGGTGGTCACTGCTTCTGTAGGTGATAGACCTTCATCCCACTGGTTCCCGGCACACAATGCGGTTATTATAGGCTGGGACTTGTGGAAGTTCTGCAGAAGTCTGTGTATGTAGCATCCGTAATACTGTCCCCGGTACCTCAGTAGGGTGATCCCTGCTTCTGTAGGTGATAGACCTTCATCCCACTGGTTCCCGGCACACAATGCGGTTATTCTAGGCTGGGACTTGTGGAAGTTCTGCAGAAGTCTGTGTATGTAGCATCTGTAATACTGTCCCCGGTACCTCAGTAGGGTGGTCACTGCTTCTGTAGGTGATAGATCTTCATCCCACTGGTTCCCGGCACACAATGTGGTTATTATAGGCTGGGACTTGTGGAAGTTCTGCAGAGGTCTGTGTATGTAGCATCCGTAATACTGTCCCCGGTACCTCAGTAGGGTGATCCCTGCTTCTGTAGGTGATAGATCTTCATCCCACTGGTTCCCGGCACACAATGCGGTTATTCTAGGCCGGGACTTGTGGAAGTTCTGCAGAAGTCTGTGTATGTAGCATCCGTAATACTGTCCCCGGTACCTCAGTAGGGTGGTCACTGCTTCTGTAGGTGATAGACCTTCATCCCACTGGTTCCCGGCACACAATGCGGTTATTATAGGCCGGGACTTGTGGAAGTTCTGCAGAAGTCTGTGTATGTAGCATCCGTAATACTGTCCCCGGTACCTCAGTAGGGTGATCCCTGCTTCTGTAGGTGATAGACCTTCATCCCACTGGTTCCCGGCACACAATGCGGTTATTCTAGGCTGGGACTTGTGGAAGTTCTGCAGAAGTCTGTGTATGTAGCATCCGTAATACTGTCCCCGGTACCTCAGTAGGGTGGTCACTGCTTCTGTAGGTGATAGATCTTCATCCCACTGGTTCCCGGCACACAATGCGGTTATTCTAGGCCGGGACTTGTGGAAGTTCTGCAGAAGTCTGTGTATGTAGCGTCCGTAATACTGTCCCCGGTACCTCAGTAGGGTGGTCACTGCTTCTGTAGGTGATAGATCTTCATCCCACTGGTTCCCGGCACACAATGCGGTTATTATAGGCCGGGACTTGTGGAAGTTCTGCAGAAGTCTGTGTATGTAGCATCCGTAATACTGTCCCCGGTACCTCAGTAGGGTGATCCCTGCTTCTGTAGGTGATAGACCTTCATCCCACTGGTTCCCGGCACACAATGCGGTTATTCTAGGCTGGGACTTGTGGAAGTTCTGCAGAAGTCTGTGTATGTAGCATCTGTAATACTGTCCCCGGTACCTCAGTAGGGTGGTCACTGCTTCTGTAGGTGATAGACCTTCATCCCACTGGTTCCCGGCACACAATGCGGTTATTCTAGGCCGGGACTTGTGGAAGTTCTGCTGAAGTCTGTGTATGTAGCATCTGTAATACTGTCCCCGGTACCTCAGTAGGGTGATCCCTGCTTCTGTAGGTGATAGACCTTCATCCCACTGGTTCCCGGCACACAATGCGGTTATTCTAGGCTGGGACTTGTGGAAGTTCTGCAGAAGTCTGTGTATGTAGCATCTGTAATACTGTCCCCGGTACCTCAGTAGGGTGGTCACTGCTTCTGTAGGTGATAGATCTTCATCCCACTGGTTCCCGGCACACAATGTGGTTATTATAGGCTGGGACTTGTGGAAGTTCTGCAGAGGTCTGTGTATGTAGCATCCGTAATACTGTCCCCGGTACCTCAGTAGGGTGATCCCTGCTTCTGTAGGTGATAGATCTTCATCCCACTGGTTCCCGGCACACAATGCGGTTATTCTAGGCCGGGACTTGTGGAAGTTCTGCAGAAGTCTGTGTATGTAGCATCCGTAATACTGTCCCCGGTACCTCAGTAGGGTGGTCACTGCTTCTGTAGGTGATAGACCTTCATCCCACTGGTTCCCGGCACACAATGCGGTTATTATAGGCCGGGACTTGTGGAAGTTCTGCAGAAGTCTGTGTATGTAGCATCCGTAATACTGTCCCCGGTACCTCAGTAGGGTGATCCCTGCTTCTGTAGGTGATAGACCTTCATCCCACTGGTTCCCGGCACACAATGCGGTTATTCTAGGCTGGGACTTGTGGAAGTTCTGCAGAAGTCTGTGTATGTAGCATCTGTAATACTGTCCCCGGTACCTCAGTAGGGTGATCCCTGCTTCTGTAGGTGATAGATCTTCATCCCACTGGTTCCCGGCACACAATGTGGTTATTATAGGCTGGGACTTGTGGAAGTTCTGCAGAGGTCTGTGTATGTAGCATCCGTAATACTGTCCCCGGTACCTCAGTAGGGTGGTCACTGCTTCTGTAGGTGATAGATCTTCATCCCACTGGTTCCCGGCACACAATGCGGTTATTCTAGGCCGGGACTTGTGGAAGTTCTGCAGAAGTCTGTGTATGTAGCATCCGTAATACTGTCCCCGGTACCTCAGTAGGGTGGTCACTGCTTCTGTAGGTGATAGACCTTCATCCTATGCTCCGGTAATCTGTTACGGGGACACGGTAAAGACCCAGAGACCCCGGAACCACTAAGACTGCGATTAGAGGCACTGGAGCAACATATAGTAGAATACTCGGTACAAATATCATCTGACTACAGGTACCCAAAATTGCTTCCACTCCGACTCCTTAGTCTAAAGGTGGCCACACACGTTACAATAAAATGATCCGATTTTACAGTAATTAGATAAAAACGATCGTATCTCTCGAAAAAATCGAAAGCTATTTTTTCATTCGACTGAAAAATCTGATCGGATTTCCCTTTTTTTCGATTTAAATCGATCCGGAATGCCAGATATTTCTCTTCAATTCCTACTAAAGATTGTATGGTGTTTGTTGGATTGTCAATTTATTAATATACACACCCTAGCAATTTTCTCTTATTTTCCAATCATTTTTATCATAATTGGGGGCAACATTGAACATAGGTGTGTGGTGCATTGGTCATATTTTTGAAATGTTACAGTCAGTCAGAAAAATGTATTGCAATTCTTAAATTGAACAGATATTTAAAAAATTGTATGGTGTGTGTGTGTGTGGCCACCTTAACAGTTACCGGGGCTGTTGAATTGGTACAAAAATCATCCGACTCCTCAGTGTATGAAATAATCGACTCCAGGTACCCAGAAATAAGGTTAGCCTTATGGGGGGGGATTGAGGTCAGGCATGTGTGGGTTGCGGTGGTTTTTCTGTAGTAAAAGATCAGTAAGCCTTACCAGTATTTTATGAATGAGAAGTACCACTGTAATGTACAGATGTTCTTCTATTGGCTATTCCCAGACGCCCACATTTCACCGCTTCTGTTTCATACACGGGGCTGGGGAGGGTTGGGTGAGCCGGTCACCTTCTTCCACTTGCTCCATCTTTCAGTGTTGTACATATACCAGGGGCGTAACTAGAGGGAAGCAGCTCCTGTGGTTGCAGAGGGGCCCAGAGCTGTGGGGGGCCCCAGTTACTAACCCTCCCCTTCCTCCCATCAGGTGTTTTCTGGCTACACTTGTTATGGGTGTGACGATCAGGATGGCCATACTTGTTACATGACCCCTGTGAGATGGGCTCCCAGGCCGTGGAGGGACACCGGGGGGAGGCAAGGGGAGGGTGTGACCATTAAAGGGGCCCCGTTAAAGTTCTGCAGAGGGGGCCCCATGATTCGTGGTTACCCCACTGGCACATGCACGGTTCCCCCCCCCCCCGGTTCCTCAGTGAAGGGCAGAAGACCTCGTATGACAAGAGGCCAATGTCGCTGTATCCACAATCTCTGTACTTGTCCTGTGCACATTCCCTGCTGTAATCCGCCTATTGTTGTCTTGTTGCAGCTCTCCTGTGAATGTGGTCACCCTGAATCTGGATGGCATTGTGCAGGTATTGGACCGGTACCTCCATGAATCCAGCACAGGAATGATGACCCGGATCTGCGTGCTGAAATGGCTCTATCACCTCTATATCAAGACCCCGCGGAAGGTGAGTACTGCTGGTGCTGTCTGCTCCTACCTAGAACTTCCCTGCTGGTATTATAACCACCATGGAAGGCTGGCTGAGCAGTTATACAGGACCTGAGTCCTGCTCTGCTCTTACCTAGAACTCCCCTGCTAGTCTTATAACCCCCATGGAAGGCTGGCTGAGCAGTTATACAGCACCTGAGTCCTGCTCTGCTCTTACCTAGAACTTCCCTGCTAGTCTTATAACCCCCATGGAAGGCTGTAGCTGGCTGAGCAGTTATACAGCACCTGAGTCCTGCTCTGCTCTTACCTAGAACTCCCCTGCTAGTCTGATAACCACCATGGAAGGCTGGCTGAGCAGTTATACAGGACCTGAGTCCTGCTCTGCTCTTACCTAGAACTTCCCTGCTAGTCTTATAACCACCATGGAAGGCTGGCTGAGCAGTTATACAGCACCTGAGTCCATATTGCTCTGCTCCTACCTAGAACTCCCCTGCTAGTCTTATAACCACCATGGAAGGCTGGCTGAGCAGTTATACAGGACCTGAGTCCTGCTCTGCTCTTACCTAGAACTTCCCTGCTAGTCTTATAACCACCATGGAAGGCTGGCTGAGCAGTTATACAGGACCTGAGTCCTGCTCTGCTCTTACCTAGAACTTCCCTGCTAGTCTTATAACCCCCATGGAAGGCTGGCTGAGCAGTTATACAGGACCTGAGTCCATATTGCTCTGCTCTTACCTAGAACTCCCCTGCTGGTCTTATAACCACCATGGAAGGCTGGCTGAGCAGTTATACAGCACCTGAGTCCTGCTCTGCTCTTACCTAGAACTTCCCTGCTAGTCTTATAACCACCATGGAAGGCTGGCTGAGCAGTTATACAGCACCTGAGTCCTGCTCTGCTCTTACCTAGAACTTCCCTGCTAGTCTTATAACCACCATGGAAGGCTGGCTGAGCAGTTATACAGCACCTGAGTCCATATTGCTCTGCTCCTACCTAGAACTTCCTTGCTAGTCTTATAACCACCATGGAAGGCTGGCTGAGCAGTTATACAGGACCTGAGTCCATATTGCTCTGCTCTTACCTAGAACTTCCCTGCTAGTCTTATAACCACCATGGAAGGCTGGCTGAGCAGTTATACAGCACCTGAGTCCATATTGCTCTGCTCTTACCTAGAACTCCCCTGCTAGTCTTATAACCACCATGGAAGGCTGGCTGAGCAGTTATACAGCACCTGAGTCCTGCTCTGCTCTTACCTAGAACTCCCTGCTAGTCTTATAACCCCCATGGAAGGCTGGCTGAGCAGTTATACAGGACCTGAGTCCATATTGCTCTGCTCTTACCTAGAACTCCCCTGCTAGTCTTATAACCACCATGGAAGGCTGGCTGAGCAGTTATACAGCACCTGAGTCCTGCTCTGCTCTTACCTAGAACTCCCCTGCTAGTCTTATAACCACCATGGAAGGCTGGATGAGCAGTTATACAGCACCTGAGTCCAGCTCTTACCTAGAACTTCCCTGCTAGTCTTATAACCCCCATGGAAGGCTGTAGCTGGCTGAGCAGTTATACACCACCCTATAGGTGCATCAGATGCGACGTTAAAGTCTCATCGCCGTGCAACGTTTTGCGCGCACTGCGGTGTGCGCCTGCAAAGTTTTGCGCCCGGGACTTTGCGCACGATGTTATTGGCAAAACTGTGCTAACTTACTTAGCACCCTGCTTATCCGCCCAAAGGTGCTAAGTAAGTTAGCACGGCTTTGTGAATCAAGCCCTATGTGTTCAGGTCTTTCACTTAAATATCATGGGCCTGAAAAATTGCAGCCCCAGAGTGAGACTCTCCTGTATCACTGAGTGGAGTAGGCACACACTACTTTCTGTGACTAGAAACCTTTTGATAACTCCCTAAATGATTAAGGTAAAACACACGAATTCACCCCTACCAACTATCCAACATGTTTCGCCTCAAGAGGCTTAGTCAGGAGATACACCGTTAGAGTGATGGCACTTTCTGGCAGTCTGGTGCGATCTCTAACTTATTATGGAAGCAACCTACAGTCAGGTCCATAAATATTGAGACATCAACACATCATTTTAACATGTTTGGCTCTATACACAACCACAATGGATTTGAAATAGAACAAACACGATGTGCTTTAATTGCAGACTGTCCCTTAAAGAGTAACTGTCGGGCATAAAATCAAAAATCAATTCTTTATTTTTATCTGGTAAACAAGTAATAAGGATGCTAACCAGGCAATCCAAAAGTTAAAATCTCTATTACTTTTCTTGTTAATATTATTCCCCATTTCCCCTGACTCTTATTTGGTACATTGCTGCAAAAAGGAAGTTGCAGGGCATGCTGGGTTGTCCTTTTTTGCTTCTGTACTTCCCCTCAGACTTAACTAATGCAGCCTGATTGGCTGAAGCCTCTTTCCCTCCTGTTTCCCCTCCCACACCTCTGTTCCTCTCTGATTTGCCAATATTTCTCAGGCTGAAACAATGCACTTTCTATAGTGGAGGGCGAGCAATGCATACACAATCAGGCAGAGGAGAGTAAGGGAGGAAATGACATCAGGTTGGCTTCAAAACAGCCACACTTAAAATGGGAAATGCTAAGAAGGATTTTTTTTTGTACTGTAGAAAAATCCCTAAAATCAAAATGTGGACAGTGCAATACATGTGTTATGTAAGTAGTGCAAGTATCTACTTATATATGTGTGTTTTTTTTGTGATAGTATGGCTGAC
This sequence comes from Hyperolius riggenbachi, assembly GCF_040937935.1. NCBI lineage: Eukaryota > Metazoa > Chordata > Amphibia > Anura > Hyperoliidae > Hyperolius > Hyperolius riggenbachi. The sequence goes on along the minus strand of NC_090656.1, from coordinate 1,329,057 downwards.
GGCTCCTCTTTAACAAGTGGGAGGCACATATGCAGACTGTTGTAATTCCTACACCGTTCCCCGGTTTTGGATGTAAATCCCCTGCGATGAAAGCTGACAGTCTGCAGTGTATACGTGGTACACCAGTGATGCTGCTGACAGTCTGCAGTGTATACGTGGTACCCCAGTGACGCTGCTGACAGTCTGCAGTGTATACGTGGTACCCCAGTGATGCTGCTGACAGTCTGCAGTGTATACGTGGTACCCCAGTGATGCTGCTGACAGTCTGCAGTGTATACGTGGTACCCCAGTGATGCTGCTAAGAGTCTGCAGTGTATACGTGGTACACCAGTGACGCTGCTGACAGTCTGCAGTGTATACGTGGTACCCCAGTGATGCTGCTGACAGTCTGCACTGTATACATGGTACCCCAGTGATGCTGCTGACAGTCTGCAGTGTATACATGGTACACCAGTGACGCTGCTGACAGTCTGCAGTGTATACGTGGTACACCAGTGACGCTGCTGACAGTCTGCAGTGTATACGTGGTACTGAAGTGACGCTGCTGACAGTCTGCAGTGTATACATGGTACACCAGTGACGCTGCTGACAGTCTGCAGTGTATACGTGGTACCCCAGTGATGCTGCTGACAGTCTGCAGTGTATACATGGTACACCAGTGACGCTGCTGACAGTCTGCAGTGTATACGTGGTACCCCAGTGATGCTGCTGACAGTCTGCAGTGTATACGTGGTACACCAGTGACGCTGCTGACAGTCTGCAGTGTATACGTGGTACACCAGTGACGCTGCTGACAGTCTGCAGTGTATACGTGGTACCCCAGTGATGCTGCTGACAGTCTGCAGTGTATACGTGGTACCCCAGTGATGCTGCTGACAGTCTGCAGTGTATACATGGTACACCAGTGACGCTGCTGACAGTCTGCAGTGTATACGTGGTACCCCAGTGATGCTGCTGACAGTCTGCAGTGTATACGTGGTACACCAGTGACGCTGCTGACAGTCTGCAGTGTATACCTGGTACCCCAGTGATGCTGGTGACAGTCTGCAGTGTATACGTGGTACCCCAGTGATGCTGCTGACAGTCTGCAGTGTATACATGGTACACCAGTGACACTGCTGACAGTCTGTAGTGTATACGTGGTACACCAGTGACGCTGCTGACAGTCTGCAGTGTATACATGGTACACCAGTGACGCTGCTGACAGTCTGCAGTGTATACGTGGTACCCCAGTGATGCTGCTGACAGTCTGCAGTGTATACGTGGTACACCAGTGACGCTGCTGACAGTCTGCAGTGTATACCTGGTACCCCAGTGATGCTGGTGACAGTCTGCAGTGTATACGTGGTACCCCAGTGATGCTGCTGACAGTCTGCAGTGTATACGTGGTACCCCAGTGATGCTGCTGACAGTCTGTAGTGTATACGTGGTACACCAGTGACACTGCTGACAGTCTGTAGTGTATACGTGGTACACCAGTGACGCTGCTGACAGTCTGCAGTGTATACATGGTACACCAGTGACGCTGCTGACAGTCTGCAGTGTATACGTGGTACACCAGTGACGCTGCTGACAGTCTGCAGTGTATACGTGGTACTGAAGTGACGCTGCTGACAGTCTGCAGTGTATACATGGTACACCAGTGACGCTGCTGACAGTCTGCAGTGTATACGTGGTACCCCAGTGATGCTGCTGACAGTCTGCAGTGTATACATGGTACACCAGTGACGCTGCTGACAGTCTGCAGTGTATACGTGGTACCCCAGTGATGCTGCTGACAGTCTGCAGTGTATACGTGGTACACCAGTGACGCTGCTGACAGTCTGCAGTGTATACGTGGTACACCAGTGACGCTGCTGACAGTCTGCAGTGTATACGTGGTACCCCAGTGATGCTGCTGACAGTCTGCAGTGTATACGTGGTACCCCAGTGATGCTGCTGACAGTCTGCAGTGTATACATGGTACACCAGTGACGCTGCTGACAGTCTGCAGTGTATACGTGGTACCCCAGTGATGCTGCTGACAGTCTGCAGTGTATACGTGGTACACCAGTGACGCTGCTGACAGTCTGCAGTGTATACCTGGTACCCCAGTGATGCTGGTGACAGTCTGCAGTGTATACGTGGTACCCCAGTGATGCTGCTGACAGTCTGCAGTGTATACATGGTACACTAGTGACGCTGCTGACAGTCTGCAGTGTATACGTGGTACCCCAGTGATGCTGGTGACAGTCTGCAGTGTATACGTGGTACCCCAGTGATGCTGCTGACAGTCTGCAGTGTATACCTGGTACACCAGTGACGCTGCTGACAGTCTGCACTGTATACGTGGTACACCAGTGACGCTGCTGACAGTCTGCAGTGTATACGTGGTACCCCAGTGACGCTGCTGACAGTCTGCAGTGTATACGTGGTACCCCAGTGACGACGCTGACAGTCTGCAGTGTATACGTGGTACCCCAGTGACGCTGATGATCTTTCTTGTTGCAGATGTTTCGTCACACGGACAGCCTGTTCCCCATCCTGCTGAAGACTCTCTCTGACGAATCCGATGAGGTGAGGACTCCAGTCTGTCTGCTTTTCTCTGAATGATGGAAACCGTGGCAGATTTTAATTCAGAATTCCAGAATTTAGTGGGAAATCTCGTTCACATTGCCCGCCTTGCTGTCCGTATTTCGGCAACGTGTGCAGGAGGCAGACACACGCATGACATCAGACGTGTTTAGGCTGCACGGTCTGCTGATCACACTGCATGCGTTCACCAAACACATGGCTGTCCCATTCACTGCAGTGACTACGCGACGCATGCAAACACAGGTGGAGTGCAGTCCTACGCGGTGCGTTCTGATCACACAGCCATCTCTGATAATGTGAAGGAGGCCCAACCAAGATTTGACCTCATCCCAATCAGTAGCTGATAACCTACAAGAAATATTACCTTTTCTCAGATACATAATCAGGGGGTCTGTGTGGCTGATATTGTGGTGAAACCCCTCCCACTGTGTGATGTCATGACCATGGCCCTGACAGTTTCCTGTCTGTGAACCTCATTGCATTGTGGGAAATAACAGCTGTTTCCAACAGCCAAACAAGCAGTGTCACCCTCTCAGAAAACGAACATTCGCAGAGATCACCTGGGAGCACTAAAGAGGTCATGTGATAAATGTCAGAATGTAAATCAGGGAGAGGAAAGGTTTTACAGTGGGCAAAAAGTGACAGTTTTTTTTAATGAATATTGTATTTTATTCATTACATTATTTGCACTATAGTTCCTAGTTAAGGTGCCCATTAAAGGTACAATATTTTACTCAGATGCGATCATTCGATCAGATTTTTATGATCGAATTGTAAAGAAAATCAATATAAAACAATTCTACGGTCGATAGTAATACAGAATTTTGTCGATTACAATGTTGAATTTTACAAACGTATCTGAAGAAAGAGCCCTAATTGACCCATGTATGGGAGCAATCAATAATTGCCTTCCGATTATGTACAATCCCACAAATCTAATTGAATGATTGCGTGTGAGGGAAATATTGTACCGCTAATGAGCACCTAGAATGTGTATCTCGGTCTTTTCCTCACATTTCCTGCAGGTGCTCAGTGGTTGCTCTGAGAGATATGGGTGTTGCCATCTTTATTTCTCTTCACAAAATACAGGTTGTTTGGCTGTCAGACTAAACTTTTTCTGAAATGTAAAGTGTTTATTTTAAATAATTTTACTCAGTACAGGTTCTCTTTAAGTGAACCCGAGGCGGCACGGGGGAGGGGCAGATGGGACACCGGGACATGTTCCCTGGTCCATGATGACGTGCCTCTGTGTCCCGTATGCACTGCTCTCTGCCCTCCTTCCCTCCACACCGCACCGTCACCCCCAAATTGCCGACAATCAGATTGTCGCCAATCTCGAGGGGTAGGGGCTACCCTAGCAGGAGAAGATCTCCTGCAAAACGCCCAATCGGGGGCCTTCCTGACGCCCCTCCCCCAGCTGCTCCCCGCCCCCCTGAGACCCACAGAGCAGCGCTTCCGGTATCCTGACCCCAGAGGTCACAAAGGTCACAGGAAGTGATGGATTGCAGGCCGCAGGAGCGGCAGAAATGGCGGCTACCTGATCCGGCCAGCCCCACAGATCAGGCAGCATGTTGTGTTTTTTTAAATATCTCCACCTTGGATTCCCTTTAGTTACTGTAAATGTATCATATGTATTAAAAAATACAATGAGCGGTCAAAAAATTAAAGACACCCACTAATAACGATTTGGTCCACCTTTAGCTCTGATCACAGCCGATCTTCCTCTTGGCAGGGACTCATTAGGATGCTGATAGCGTTGCTGAGGAAAGTTGGCCCTGCTGACATAATGGCAGCTCCAGTGGCGTAGCTAAGGAGCTGTGGGCCCCGATGCAAGTTTTACAATGGGCCCCCCCCCAAGCACTCTATACATAGCAATTGATACGGCGCACCAAAACCTGCCAATGGCAACTACAGTGTCAGAGGAGCAAGAAGGGGATGGGAAACAGTTTGTTAATGATTACCACTATTCAAATTATCTAAAGAAGTGATTATTATGAGCACAGGACCAATAGAGAGCTAATACTGTAGTTGAGGGAGGGCCCTTCGGGGCCCCTCTGGCCCAAGGGCCCCGATGCGGTCGCTACCGCTGCACCCCCTATTGCTACGCCCCTGGGCAGCTCTAAGTTGGGTCCGATTGGATGGTGGCATCTCCAAGCTTTGAAGTGATATTCCGACTTTGTCCCACAAATGCTCAGTAACATTGAGGTCAGGGGACTGAGCTGGCCGTGGAAGTAGATTCATCGCTGATTGATGTTCCTTAAACCAATTTGAGACCAATCGAGTACGGTGGCAAAAGGCGTCTCTTATTTTCTCCTATTTTCCTGTGACTCTCGATGGTCTCCTAATGCTAAAGCCCATCCTTTACAAAGTCAGATGCGATAAGCGGGATATGGAAGCTGACATGTTTATTACCTTTTAAATAATGCCCATTGCCTGGCTGTCCTGCTGATCCTCTGCCTCTAATAGCGATAAACCCTGAACAAGCATGCAGATCAGAGGTCTATAGATCTGACAAGATTAGCTGCATGCTGGTCTCAGGTGAGTGACATAAATAATATGGCAGCTTCCATAAGTCTCACACCTCCTGTAAAGAGAACCCATGGCGGATGCTGAAAATAACGTCACTCAGGCCTCTTGCACACTACATGCCATTCCCATTTGTTTTATATGATCCGACTTTTGATTCCGATTAATAAAAAAAAGCACTGCATGCTGCTACGTTTTTTAATCTGAATCAAAAATCGGTTCGTATATCGTATAAAAACATTGGGAATGGCATGTAGTGTGCAGGAGACCTCACGCTGTAATTAAAAATAAAGTACAAAACAGCTTGTGCATCACAAAGTAGATTGTATTGAGATCCGCAGTAAATACCCTTCTATGCCCTTATTGCCCCCTTGCTGATGCCTGTGTATTGGGCATGACTGTGCTCCCTTGCAATAGCCCCCCTCCGCACCCTGCTAAGGGCCCTTCTACACTTCATCAGTTGCTCTCAGTTATAACTGAAAGAAAACTGATTTGCAAAGTAATGCCCATGTTTTCCTATGCCACCTTTTACACACGTTTTCACTGAAATCTTCTTCCCAATGCACTGCTATGGAAAAAGAACGCGTTCTAACTTACTAACTGATTAAGTGTGAAAGGGGCCTAAGGCTGCCTCATGTGGGTGAGGATTACACTTTGTGTGAGCTATTCATCTGGGATTTGAGCCTTTGACAAGAATTCTGGTTCAAGGCAATACATTAAAACCGACAAGGAGTATTTGGGCAAGACTCCTGAATTACCCTGGTGGAGCGCCCCCTAGTGGCTGCAGCTCTGGTGTATTGAGTCCGCCAGGAGAAAAGCACAATATTAATGTTCTGTGTCTGTGTATAGGATTCCCGTATACCTGAGGGTCTCTCCCAACAGCTGCAGGACCACTGATGCTGAAGCAGAGCGCCTCTAGGGGCGTCCATCCCCCCTCCCCATCATTTTCCATTACCTTGTAATCTTTTCTCTGTCATTTCACTGTCATGCATCTTTCCAGGAAAACCTTTGTTTTTGATTTTACTTATTTATTTGAGAAGCATTTTAATGATTGACAAATACCAGAAGTGAAAAGGACTCTTACTTTTTCTTCCACTTTATATAAATGGGATAGGAGTCATACAGCTGGGGTTCTATCTCTATATGGATCAGTGTCCCCCCCCCCCCCCCCCCCCTCAGCAGATAATGGTTAAGTCTGCGCCGGTGCTGCTGGGATAGGAGTCATACAGCTGCGGGGTGTAACACAGATGTGCTTTCTTTAGGGAGGTTCTATCTCTGTATGGATCAGCGCCCCCCCCCCCCCCCCCCCCCCCCCCTCGGCAGATAATGGTTCAGTCTGCCAGTTGCACTGTCAGGATAGTAACAGCTGGCTGTTAGTAAACATGGTGGGGAAAGAGTTAATGTAGCCAGAGAAGCCCCCCCTACCCCCACCCTCCAGTGGATGGAGCTGCGGGATTGCAGCACTTGTTTCCATGGTGACAGGAGGCAGTGGCTGTTCTGCAGAGCATTTCGCCAGGCGGGAAGCTGCATCCTGAATACTAATGACCAGCCATTCTTCTGCCGCCTTTCACGTCCCGTCATCTGCCTCTGGCCGTTCTAAAAGAAGCGCATTAACCGTTTCTGCACCGGGAGGTCTCACAGATGAGCGCTGCATCTACAGCATGACCGATCCCCCCCCCCCCAGCAGCCAATCAGAGCTCAGCTTCCCTCGAGGTGCCCAGCGGCAATCCGTGCAGCGCTCAGCTCTGCTGGAATGTTCTCACCTGTGAGAGGGAAGCCTCCAGCTTTCTTCTGCTCAGTCTATTGTCCTCTCTGAGGAAGTCTGGCCAGAGCAGGAATCACACTAACCTCGCTCTCCCCTCTCCCAGCTGCAGCGCGCGCCAACGGATTCCAATAACCAAACAATGTCTGTGAATGTGTATCAGAGCCGCTTGGGGCTTTACACAATTGTCATGTCATTAAAGAGGCCCTGTAGTGACATATAGTAGAATGCAGTCATTTATTCAGGATACCCACTTTTATACTATCCTAGTTTTCAACATCGTAAATACTTCTTTTAGCTATATATATTGCTGTATATTGACCAGTCCCCCTCACACCCAGACTCCATACACCAGTCCACCTCACACCCAGACTCCATACACCAGTCCACCTCACAGCCAGACTCCATACACCAGTCCCCCTCACAACCAGTCACCAAACACCAGTCCACCTCACAACCAGACTCCAAACACCAGTCCCCCTCACAACCAGACTCCAAACACCAGTCCACCTCACAACCAGACTCCAAACAGTCCCTCTCACAACCAGTCACCAAACACCAGTCCACCTCACAACCAGACTCCATACACCAGTCCACCTCACAACCAGACTCCATACACCAGTCCACCTCACAACCAGACTCCAAACACCAGTCCACCTCACAACCAGACTCCAAACAGTCCCTCTCACAGCCAGACTCCAAACACCAGTCCCCCTCACAGCCAGACTCCATACACCAGTCCACCTCACAACCAGACTCCAAACACCAGTCCACCTCACAGCCAGACTCCAAACACCAGTCCACCTCACAGCCAGACTCCAAACACCAGTCCACCTCACAGCCAGACTCCAAACACCAGTCCACCTCACAACCAGACTCCAAACACCAGTCCACCTCACAGCCAGACTCCAAACACCAGTCCACCTCACAGCCAGACTCCAAACACCAGTCCCCCTCACAACCAGTCACCAAACACCAGTCCACCTCACAGCCAGACTCCATACACCAGTCCCCCTCACAACCAGTCACCAAACACCAGTCCACCTCACAACCAGACTCCAAACACCAGTCCCCCTCACAACCAGACTCCATACACCAGTCCACCTCACAACCAGACTCCATACACCAGTCCACCTCACAACCAGACTCCAAACACCAGTCCACCTCACAACCAGACTCCAAACAGTCCCTCTCACAGCCAGACTCCAAACACCAGTCCCCCTCACAGCCAGACTCCATACAACAGTCCACCTCACAACCAGACTCCAAACAGTCCCTCTCACAGCCAGACTCCAAACACCAGTCCACCTCACAGCCAGACTCCATACACCAGTCCACCTCACAGCCAGACTCCATACACCAGTCCACCTCACAGCCAGACTCCAAACACCAGTCCCCCTCACAACCTGACTCCAAACACCGGTCCACCTCACAGCCAGACTCCATACACCAGTCCACCTCACAACCAGACTCCAAACAGTCCCTCTCACAGCCAGACTCCAAACACCAGTCCACCTCACAGCCAGACTCCATACACCAGTCCACCTCACAGCCAGACTCCAAACAACAGTCCCTCTCACAGCCAGACTCCAAACACCAGTCCACCTCACAGCCAGACTCCAAACACCAGTCCACCTCACAACCAGACTCCAAACACCAGTCCACCTCACAACCAGACTCCAAACACCAGTCCACCTCACAGCCAGACTCCAAACACCGGTCCACCTCACAGCCAGACTCCAAACACCAGTCCACCTCACAGCCAGACTCCATACACCAGTCCACCTCACAACCAGACTCCAAACAGTCCCTCTCACAGCCAGACTCCAAACACCAGTCCACCTCATAGCCAGACTCCATACACCAGTCCACCTCACAGCCAGACTCCAAACAACAGTCCCTCTCACAGCCAGACTCCAAACACCAGTCCACCTCACAACCAGATTCCAAACAGTCCCTCTCACAGCCAGACTCCAAACACCAGTCCCCCTCACAGCCAGACTCCAAACACCAGTCCACCTCACAGCCAGACTCCATACACCAGTCCACCTCACAACCAGACTCCAAACAGTCCCTCTCACAGCCAGACTCCAAACACCAGTCCACCTCACAGCCAGACTCCATACACCAGTCCACCTCACAGCCAGACTCCAAACAACAGTCCCTCTCACAGCCAGACTCCAAACACCAGTCCACCTCACAGCCAGACTCCATACACCAGTTCACCTCACAGCCAGACTCCAAACACCAGTCCACCTCACAGCCAGACTCCAAACACCAGTCCACCTCACAGCCAGACTCCAAACACCAGTCCACCTCACAGCCAGACTCCAAACACCAGTCCACCTCACAGCCAGACTCCAAACACCAGTCCACCTCACAGCCAGACTCCATACACCAGTCCACCTCACAGCCAGACTCCAAACAACAGTCCCTCTCACAGCCAGACTCCATACACCAGTTCACCTCACAGCCAGACTCCAAACACCAGTCCACCTCACAGCCAGACTCCAAACACCAGTCCACCTCACAGCCAGACTCCAAACACCAGTCCACCTCACAGCCAGACTCCAAACACCAGTCCACCTCACAGCCAGACTCCAAACACCAGTCCACCTCACAGCCAGACTCCATACACCAGTCCACCTCACAGCCAGACTCCAAACAACAGTCCCCTCTCACAGCCAGACTCCATACACCAGTTCACCTCACAGCCAGACTCCAAACACCAGTCCACCTCACAGCCAGACTCCAAACACCAGTCCACCTCACAGCCAGACTCCAAACACCAGTCCACCTCACAGCCAGACTCCAAACACCAGTCCACCTCACAGCCAGACTCCAAACACCAGTCCACCTCACAGCCAGACTCCAAACACCAGTCCACCTCACAGCCAGACTCCAAACACCAGTCCACCTCACAGCCAGACTCCATACACCAGTCCACCTCACAGCCAGACTCCATACACCAGTCCACCTCACAGCCAGACTCCAAACACCAGTCCACCTCACAGCCAGACTCCAAACACCAGTCCACCTCACAGCCAGACTCCAAACACCAGCCCACCTCACAACCAGACTCCAAACACCAGTCCACCTCACAGCCAGACTCCAAACACCGGTCCACCTCACAGCCAGACTCCAAACACCAGTCCACCTCACAGCCAGACTCCAAACAGTCCCTCTCACAGCCAGACTCCAAACACCAGTCCACTTCACAGCCAGACTCCATACACCAGTCCCTCTCACAGCCAGACTCCAAACAGTCCCTCTCACAGCCAGACTCCAAACACCAGTCCACCTCACAACCAGACTCCAAACACCAGTCCACCTCACAGCCAGACTCCATACACCAGTCCCTCTCACAGCCAGACTCCAAACACCAGTCCACCTCACAGCCAGACTCCATACACCAGTCCACCTCACAGCCAGACTCCATACACCAGTCCACCTCACAGCCAGACTCCAAACAGTCCCTCTCACAACCAGTCACCAAACACCAGTCCACCTCACAACCAGACTCCATACACCAGTCCACCTCACAACCAGACTCCATACACCAGTCCACCTCACAACCAGACTCCAAACACCAGTCCACCTCACAACCAGACTCCAAACAGTCCCTCTCACAGCCAGACTCCAAACACCAGTCCCCCTCACAGCCAGACTCCATACACCAGTCCACCTCACAACCAGACTCCAAACACCAGTCCACCTCACAGCCAGACTCCAAACACCAGTCCACCTCACAGCCAGACTCCAAACACCAGTCCACCTCACAGCCAGACTCCAAACACCAGTCCACCTCACAACCAGACTCCAAACACCAGTCCACCTCACAGCCAGACTCCAAACACCAGTCCACCTCACAGCCAGACTCCAAACACCAGTCCCCCTCACAACCAGTCACCAAACACCAGTCCACCTCACAGCCAGACTCCATACACCAGTCCCCCTCACAACCAGTCACCAAACACCAGTCCACCTCACAACCAGACTCCAAACACCAGTCCCCCTCACAACCAGACTCCATACACCAGTCCACCTCACAACCAGACTCCATACACCAGTCCACCTCACAACCAGACTCCAAACACCAGTCCACCTCACAACCAGACTCCAAACAGTCCCTCTCACAGCCAGACTCCAAACACCAGTCCCCCTCACAGCCAGACTCCATACACCAGTCCACCTCACAACCAGACTCCAAACAGTCCCTCTCACAGCCAGACTCCAAACACCAGTCCACCTCACAGCCAGACTCCATACACCAGTCCACCTCACAGCCAGACTCCATACACCAGTCCACCTCACAGCCAGACTCCAAACACCAGTTCCCCTCACAACCTGACTCCAAACACCGGTCCACCTCACAGCCAGACTCCATACACCAGTCCACCTCACAACCAGACTCCAAACAGTCCCTCTCACAGCCAGACTCCAAACACCAGTCCACCTCACAGCCAGACTCCATACACCAGTCCACCTCACAGCCAGACTCCAAACAACAGTCCCTCTCACAGCCAGACTCCAAACACCAGTCCACCTCACAGCCAGACTCCAAACACCAGTCCACCTCACAACCAGACTCCAAACACCAGTCCACCTCACAACCAGACTCCAAACACCAGTCCACCTCACAGCCAGACTCCAAACACCGGTCCACCTCACAGCCAGACTCCAAACACCAGTCCACCTCACAGCCAGACTCCATACACCAGTCCACCTCACAACCAGACTCCAAACAGTCCCTCTCACAGCCAGACTCCAAACACCAGTCCACCTCATAGCCAGACTCCATACACCAGTCCACCTCACAGCCAGACTCCAAACAACAGTCCCTCTCACAGCCAGACTCCAAACACCAGTCCACCTCACAACCAGATTCCAAACAGTCCCTCTCACAGCCAGACTCCAAACACCAGTCCCCCTCACAGCCAGACTCCAAACACCAGTCCACCTCACAGCCAGACTCCATACACCAGTCCACCTCACAACCAGACTCCAAACAGTCCCTCTCACAGCCAGACTCCAAACACCAGTCCACCTCACAGCCAGACTCCATACACCAGTCCACCTCACAGCCAGACTCCAAACAACAGTCCCTCTCACAGCCAGACTCCAAACACCAGTCCACCTCACAGCCAGACTCCATACACCAGTTCACCTCACAGCCAGACTCCAAACACCAGTCCACCTCACAGCCAGACTCCAAACACCAGTCCACCTCACAGCCAGACTCCAAACACCAGTCCACCTCACAGCCAGACTCCAAACACCAGTCCACCTCACAGCCAGACTCCAAACACCAGTCCACCTCACAGCCAGACTCCATACACCAGTCCACCTCACAGCCAGACTCCAAACAACAGTCCCTCTCACAGCCAGACTCCATACACCAGTTCACCTCACAGCCAGACTCCAAACACCAGTCCACCTCACAGCCAGACTCCAAACACCAGTCCACCTCACAGCCAGACTCCAAACACCAGTCCACCTCACAGCCAGACTCCAAACACCAGTCCACCTCACAGCCAGACTCCAAACACCAGTCCACCTCACAGCCAGACTCCATACACCAGTCCACCTCACAGCCAGACTCCATACACCAGTCCACCTCACAGCCAGACTCCAAACACCAGTCCACCTCACAGCCAGACTCCAAACACCAGTCCACCTCACAGCCAGACTCCAAACACCAGCCCACCTCACAACCAGACTCCAAACACCGGTCCACCTCACAGCCAGACTCCAAACACCGGTCCACCTCACAGCCAGACTCCAAACACCAGTCCACCTCACAGCCAGACTCCAAACAGTCCCTCTCACAGCCAGACTCCAAACACCAGTCCACTTCACAGCCAGACTCCATACACCAGTCCCTCTCACAGCCAGACTCCAAACAGTCCCTCTCACAGCCAGACTCCAAACACCAGTCCACCTCACAGCCAGACTCCATACACCAGTCCACCTCACAGCCAGACTCCAAACAACAGTCCCTCTCACAGCCAGACTCCAAACACCAGTCCACCTCACAGCCAGACTCCAAACACCAGTCCACCTCACAACCAGACTCCAAACACCAGTCCACCTCACAACCAGACTCCAAACACCAGTCCACCTCACAGCCAGACTCCAAACACCGGTCCACCTCACAGCCAGACTCCAAACACCAGTCCACCTCACAGCCAGACTCCATACACCAGTCCACCTCACAACCAGACTCCAAACAGTCCCTCTCACAGCCAGACTCCAAACACCAGTCCACCTCATAGCCAGACTCCATACACCAGTCCACCTCACAGCCAGACTCCAAACAACAGTCCCTCTCACAGCCAGACTCCAAACACCAGTCCACCTCACAACCAGATTCCAAACAGTCCCTCTCACAGCCAGACTCCAAACACCAGTCCCCCTCACAGCCAGACTCCAAACACCAGTCCACCTCACAGCCAGACTCCATACACCAGTCCACCTCACAACCAGACTCCAAACAGTCCCTCTCACAGCCAGACTCCAAACACCAGTCCACCTCACAGCCAGACTCCATACACCAGTCCACCTCACAGCCAGACTCCAAACAACAGTCCCTCTCACAGCCAGACTCCAAACACCAGTCCACCTCACAGCCAGACTCCATACACCAGTTCACCTCACAGCCAGACTCCAAACACCAGTCCACCTCACAGCCAGACTCCAAACACCAGTCCACCTCACAGCCAGACTCCAAACACCAGTCCACCTCACAGCCAGACTCCAAACACCAGTCCACCTCACAGCCAGACTCCAAACACCAGTCCACCTCACAGCCAGACTCCATACACCAGTCCACCTCACAGCCAGACTCCAAACAACAGTCCCTCTCACAGCCAGACTCCATACACCAGTTCACCTCACAGCCAGACTCCAAACACCAGTCCACCTCACAGCCAGACTCCAAACACCAGTCCACCTCACAGCCAGACTCCAAACACCAGTCCACCTCACAGCCAGACTCCATACACCAGTCCACCTCACAGCCAGACTCCAAACACCAGTCCACCTCACAGCCAGACTCCAAACACCAGTCCACCTCACAGCCAGACTCCAAACACCAGCCCACCTCACAACCAGACTCCAAACACCGGTCCACCTCACAGCCAGACTCCAAACACCGGTCCACCTCACAGCCAGACTCCAAACACCAGTCCACCTCACAGCCAGACTCCAAACACCAGTCCACCTCACAGCCAGACTCCAAACAGTCCCTCTCACAGCCAGACTCCAAACACCAGTCCACTTCACAGCCAGACTCCAAACAGTCCCTCTCACAGCCAGACTCCAAACACCAGTCCACCTCACAACCAGACTCCAAACACCAGTCCACCTCACAGCCAGACTCCATACACCAGTCCCTCTCACAGCCAGACTCCAAACACCAGTCCACCTCACAGCCAGACTCCATACACCAGTCCACCTCACAGCCAGACTCCATACACCAGTCCACCTCACAGCCAGACTCCATACACCAGTCCACCTCACAGCCAGACTCCATACACCAGTCCACCTCACAGCCAGACTCCAAACACCAGTCCACCTCACAGCCAGACTCCAAACACCAGTCCACCTCACAGCCAGACTCCAAACACAAGTCCACCTCACAGCCAGACTCCAAACACCGGTCCACCTCACAGCCAGACTCCAAACACCGGTCCACCTCACAGCCAGACTCCAAACACCGGTCCACCTCACAGCCAGACTCCAAACACCGGTCCACCTCACAGCCAGACTCCAAACACCGGTCCACCTCACAGCCAGACTCCAAACACCAGTCCACCTCACAGCTAGACTCCAAACAGTCCCTCTCACAGCCAGACTCCAAACACCAGTCCACCTCACAACCAGACTCAAAACACCAGTCCACCTCACAGCCAGACTCCATACACCAGTCCCTCTCACAGCCAGACTCCAAACAGTCCCTCTCACAGCCAGACTCCAAACACCAGTCCACCTCACAGCCAGACTCCAAACACCAGTCCACCTCACATCCAGACTCCAAACACCAGTCCACCTCACAGCCAGACTCCATACACCAGTCCACCTCACAACCAGACTCCAAACAGTCCCTCTCACAGCCAGACTCCAAACACCAGTCCACCTCACAACCAGACTCCAAACAGTCCCTCTCACAGCCAGACTCCAAACACCAGTCCACCTCACAGCCAGACTCCAAACACCAGTCCACCTCACAGCCAGACTCCATACACCAGTCCACCTCACAACCAGACTCCAAACAGTCCCTCTCACAGCCAGACTCCAAACACCAGTCCACCTCACAGCCAGACTCCAAACACCAGTCCACCTCACAGCCAGACTCCAAACACCAGTCCACCTCACAGCCAGACTCCATACACCAGTCCCTCTCACAGCCAGACTCCAAACACCAGTCCACCTCACAGCCAGACTCCATACACCAGTCCACCTCACAGCCAGACTCCATACACCAGTCCACCTCACAGCCAGACTCCATACACCAGTCCACCTCACAGCCAGACTCCAAACACCAGTCCACCTCACAGCCAGACTCCAAACACCAGTCCACCTCACAGCCAGACTCCAAACACAAGTCCACCTCACAGCCAGACTCCAAACACAAGTCCACCTCACAACCAGACTCCAAACACCGGTCCACCTCACAGCCAGACTCCAAACACCAGTCCACCTCACAACCAGACTCCAAACAACAGTCCCTCTCACAGCCAGACTCCAAACACCAGTCCACCTCACAGCCAGACTCCAAACACCAGTCCACCTCACAGCCAGACTCCAAACACCAGTCCACCTCACAGCCAGACTCCAAACACCAGTCCACCTCACAGCCAGACTCCATACACCAGTCCACCTCACAACCAGACTCCAAACACCAGTCCACCTCACAGCCAGACTCCAAACACCAGTCCACCTCACAGCCAGACTCCAAACACCAGTCCACCTCACAGCCAGACTCCATACACCAGTCCACCTCACAGCCAGACTCCAAACAGTCCCTCTCACAGCCAGACTCCAAACACCAGTCCAGCTCACAGCCAGACTCCAAACACCAGTCCCTCTCAAAGCCAGACTCCAAACACCAGTCCACCTCACAGCCAGACTCCAAACACCAGTCCACCTCCCAACCAGACTCCAAACACCAGTCCACCTCACAGCCAGACTCCAAACACCAGTCCACCTCACAGCCACACTCCAAACACCAGTCCACCTCACAGCCAGACTCCATACACCGGTCCACCTCACAGCCAGACTCCAAACACCGGTCCACCTCACAACCAGACTCCAAACACCAGTCCACCTCACAGCCAGACTCCAAACATCAGTCCACCTCACAGCCAGACTCCAAACACCAGTCCACCTCACAACCAGACTCCAAACCGCCTTGTTGTACTTCTGTTCAGGTATTTGCACTGAAGACCGGTTTCACACTGCATATTGACGGTAGTGGTATGGCCTGGAGGCCGCTCCGCCAAAAACAGGCCTTCGGGTATTTCCATGTTAGTACGCGGTAAAATCCCAGTCTGGCAGCCGGCCGAGCAGGAAGTGCTGCTCACTTACTGTGGCTGAAGTGATCACATGTGTGGAAGTGGATTGCTAAAAAACAGTTGTGCGCATGCGCGGTGCGTAAAACCTGCGGCGGGCATTTTAACCACTTAAGCCCTGAGTGTATTTTTACCTTATCTTGTTTTTTCTGCCACTAATTAGGATTTCTTTGGGTGGTACCTTTTGCTAAGAGGAAAAAAAATTAAAAAATGCATTATTTCTCAGTTTTCAGCCATTACAGTTTTAAAATAATACATGCTTCCATAATTAAAACCAGCAAAGGAATGGAGGAAGATCCGCACAATGTCTCCAACAGATATAAGAATTTTATTCAGGACGTATCCAGACCCACATAAAAGCACTCGACTAACATGTTTCAGACATAAAGTCCTTAATCATAGTCATCCTTACAGCCCTCTGTGTGAGGTTTAAAAAAGAGAGGATGGTGCAGTGAAAGGCGGAGTGCGAACCACCCATTGAGGGAGGGATAAATCAATATTTGCCACTCGCCACCAAGCACTGACACATCCATAAAACACTTTTAAAATCATACAGAAATTAAAACAGTAGAGCAACGAACCGAGGAGCAACACAGAATGTAACAAAATTTATCCAAATTAATAGTTTGTCACACATAGCAAATAACAGATAACAAATGGATCAGGGAGGGTCAAGGGCAATAAATGGGGAAAGAAGGGGGGGGAGTAAAAAAGGGGGGGGGTGGGTGGTAAAAGAGAGGGGAAGGGGGAGAAGGGAAGGGAATATAACCAAGAAACATCAACCTGTGACCAAAGCCAGGTCCCACCTAGCGTTAAGTCCTTTGGGTGATCTAGTATCAAGGCGAAAAATCCAGAGTGCCTCTCTTTTCCGAATCATTGCTTGTAGGTCACCACCCCTGTTGGGTAAACAAACCTTTTCAATACCCTGAAAGGAGAAACCTGTCATATCCCCCCCATGTATAGTACGATAATGTTTGGCCACATTAGAAATATTCTGAGTAGACCACCCTGCTCCCAGATAATGTTCGGAGATCCTAGCCCTAAGTGGTCTAGTCGTACAGCCAACGTATTGAAGGGAGCAGACATGGCAGGTCACCAAGTAAATTACATTTTTAGAACCACAATTAATGAAATGTTTCATGGTGGCTTTATAACCATTGCCTAAAGATTCTACAGAATGAGTCCTTGTGTGCAAACTACAGTAATTGCACGATGGAATCGCACATTTGTATGACCCCTTGACATTAAGCCAAGTAGAGGAATGCACACGAGAATCAAATAGGCTAGGGGACAACAAACTACCCAATGTAGGGGCACGCCTACTAGCAAAACTTACGCCATCCCGAAGAAAAGGCCGCAACTCGTCATCCCCTTCCAAAATGGGTAAATACTTACTAATAATACGTTTAACGTCCTGAAATTCAGAACTATAGGTGGTGACGAATGTGGGTCTCCCCTCGGGACTGCGATTAAGGGCATTAGCCCTAATTAATTGACCCCTAGGGACGGAAGCTGCGCGTTGTTTGCCCTTCTCGATAATCCATTTAGGATATCCTCTTTCTAGGAGGCGCCTTTCCACCATGGCAAACTCAATTACTTCAGACGCTTCATCAGAGCAGTTGCGGCGCGCCCTAATAAATTCGCCTACCGGAACCGCCCTGATTGTGTGTCCAGGATGACAACTGGTCGCCTGCAACGTAGAATTACCCGCGCAAGGCTTCCTGTATGTCCTAGTACGGATAACTCCCGAAACCAGATCACCCACCAGAGTCAAGTCCAGGTAGTCTATGGATAGGGGTTGCCAAACATGGGTGAACTGTAAATTACATTTATTGTTGTTAAGGCGACTCATCAAAGATTCCACTGTATCTGAACCACCCTTCCAAACCACCAGGATGTCATCTATATATCTCCCGTACCACGCAACCTGCTCAAGATGGTGCCCGCCACCCCCAAAGATGTGGAACTCCTCCCACCACCCCATATAGAGGTTGGCCAACGAGGGGGAAAACTTGGCCCCCATGGAGGCACCACACCTCTGGAGGTAGAAGACACCATCGAACATAAAATAGTTGCGGGTCAGGAGATATTCTGTGGCAGCACTAATGAAAATACATAGATCAGAGGAATACCCTGAATACCTAGCAAGATGATATTGGAGGGCAGTTAAGGCTAGGTGGTGTGGGATGCACGAATACAGGGCTCTAACATCAATTGTGAGCCAACTAAAAGTATCCTCCCACCTAAAGCTCTCCATACTGGCCAACAAATGCTTAGCGTCTCTAAGATATCCAGGCAGCCTCCTCACCAGGGGCTGCAACATGGAGTCCACCCAATCACTAAGACGCTCCCCCAGAGAGCCAATGCCGGCAACAATGGGCCTACCCTCCGGGGGGGTGCCCGGTTTATGTATTTTCGGAAGATGGTGGAATACTGGAATAGTAGGTGAATCAACCCTCAAGTAGTCAGCAAGTCTATGGTCCAGAACTCCAAGACTCCGACCATAACTAAGAAGACTAGAGAGCTGGTTTTGGTATTCCTGGGTTGGATTTCCTGGCAACCTAAGGTATGTCTGGGGATCCTCAACCTGTCTCAAGGCCTCTGTCCTGTAGTCTGAACTGTCTAAAATGACCACAGCCCCTCCCTTGTCAGCATTGCGTATGACAACATTTTTGTTGTCCCGCAACCGCTTAATGGCCATAGACTCCATTCTGGATATATTTGACTTCTGTCGAGTGGGAACATTATCGGCTAATTTAACCAACTCCTTTTCTACTAGATCTTGAAAGATCTCAACAGGGGAAGTCCTAGCAGTCAGTGGATAAAAATCCGGGTTTTTAACCCTAATGGGCTGAACATCATCTGTGGAGACAAGACTTCCGCCGTCGGACACCAAGAAATCCAGGGTCCATCTGGCGCATGTGTCTTTAAAATCTCCAATATCAGGTAAATCAGCCCTAGGGTGAACACCTTGCTGAGAAGGATCCCTGTTTGATCCAAAGTGTTTTCTAAGTAAAACAGATCTAATAAATTTGTTGACGTCTAATAGGGTATTAAAGGCGTCAAAATGAAAAGTGGGGGAAAAGGAAAGGCCTTTGGACAAGAGACCCAATTCCAATTCGGTGAAAGTGTGGCTGGACAAGTTAACTACGTTAACTGGAGATGAGCCCCAACCACGTGAGGAATTACCTTTAGTTTGATGTTTTATCCCTGCCCTCCGTGTCCTCCTCCTCTTCTTCCCCTCAAAGGTTTTTTGTGTCTCTTGTAATATGTTGTCCTGTTCACTGAGTTTTTTGAGGATTCAGGATATGAATTCTGGACCCGCCTATCCGGCAAAAATTCTGGCTCCGCGGGCCCAGAACCAGGAACTGGTATATTAGCAGTCGCACCCTGAGTGACGACAGAAGAGCTCCTGTCCTGTAAAAAACCAACCCTTCTCCTGTTTCTTGACCGTGACCTCCTAGACCCAGAGTTGGGGGACCTGGGTGCGGCCTCCCACCTGCCCCATTCATACACCGTATCCTGTTTGTAGTCATTGGTATCCCGTAAATATTTTACCCTTTTAGTTTCTGTAATAAGTGCCTCCAACTTCGAGACATTATCACATAACTTATTGTGTAACAAATCATACTGTTCTAATGTATTATATTTGTTCAAATTTGACTTCAATTCAGTGACTTTTAGTCGGATGTCAACCAACTTTCCCTCCTCATACTTAATAATTAACCTCATCAAATTAAGGGAACAATCAGTGAGAATGGTATTCCACTCTACCACAAACTCGTCTGAATAGACCGTGGTTGGAATCTTTTTTATACGCAGTCCACGAGGGATTATCTTCTCAGCCACGTATTGTTTGAGAGTGGATAAATCCCACCATACCCTAGTCTCACTATTCATGAGGTTTTCCAGTTCCAGAAAAGCAGTTCTGAGTCCAACTTCAGGTTGAATGTCACACACAACTGATTTTTTAGAAAAAACAGCAGCAAACTTATTGTATCTCTCCAAGTTGGAATCCAACTCCATCCTAGGGACAATATGCTGTTCATAAATAGGAGGTTCCTCCTGTTGTTCTTGTAACTCCTGTATGGCAATCTCCAATGGATTAGGCTCACTAACAAAATTTGTGTGGGACATGGGTAAAGGAGGCCGAAACACTGTGGACCCACCATGACCCTGATGTTCACGGTCTGGATCTGAGTCCATGGCAGTAAACAAATCAGAACATTTGGCCTGGGAGTATAACACAGTACCTGGTGCCTGGGCAAGCAGATCGGATTGGGTGATAGGAAAATGCAGGGATAATCTCTTTACCTCTCTGGAAGCCTTGATACCCCGATTCAGATCCTCCATCAAGCCTTTAACCAGGTCCCTGCAGTGTGGACGTGGATCAACCTCCGTCTGTGACTTGACTGCCGGCGATGTAGTGAGGGAAGTCGTAGCCTTATGTTTAGGACGTGCATCCAGAAGGCTGTTCTGGCGTGCGAGATTCTCCACTGTCAGGCTGGAAGGAGGACGTCGCATGACTTCCGCCGGAGCCACTGCTGAGGTCACATCCGATTCCCCTCTGGAACTCCCCAGCCGGTGCTTGTCTCCTAGTGGCGGCATCTGAAGCAAACCCCCCGCTCCAGCATTCAACAGAACTCCACGAGAACCATCAACATCTTTCCTTGGCAGACAAGAACCCGGTACAGGCTCACCAGCAGAAACTCCTTCCGCATCACTCCCCGGCTGGACAGGCCGTCCCCTCCGAGATCCACCGGTATGTTCCTTAACTTTAGAGACATACTTAAGCATGTCATTCCCGAGTAAGGAGGAACTGTGTGCATGGCTCCTCAGGTTTCGCTGCTCCTTGTGCGCCATAAAAACAAGTGCTCTTTGTGCTACTGGAAGTATGTTGTCCAAGGTGCAGGAGCCGGTACAAGCAAGCAAAGACAGGAAGCAAAAATCTGGAGGTACCGCTCCACCGCACCGTATGGGACAGTGCTGGATCACGGGCAGCCAAGCCCAAAGACAGCAAAGGAATGGAGGAAGATCCGCACAATGTCTCCAACAGATATAAGAATTTTATTCAGGACGTATCCAGACCCACATAAAAGCACTCGACTAACATGTTTCAGACATAAAGTCCTTAATCATAGTCATCCTTACAGCCCTCTGTGTGAGGTTTAAAAAAGAGAGGATGGTGCAGTGAAAGGCGGAGTGCGAACCACCCATTGAGGGAGGGATAAATCAATATTTGCCACTCGCCACCAAGCACTGACACATCCATAAAACACTTTTAAAATCATACAGAAATTAAAACAGTAGAGCAACGAACCGAGGAGCAACACAGAATGTAACAAAATTTATCCAAATTAATAGTTTGTCACACATAGCATTGCTATGTGTGACAAACTATTAATTTGGATAAATTTTGCCGGCAGTCAAGTCACAGACGGAGGTTGATCCACGTCCACACTGCAGGGACCTGGTTAAAGGCTTGATGGAGGATCTGAATCGGGGTATCAAGGCTTCCAGAGAGGTAAAGAGATTATCCCTGCATTTTCCTATCACCCAATCCGATTTGCTTGCCCAGGCACCAGGTACTGTGTTATACTCCCAGGCCAAATGTTCTGATTTGTTTACTGCCATGGACTCAGATCCAGACCGTGAACATCAGGGTCATGGTGGGTCCACAGTGTTTCGGCCTCCTTTACCCATGTCCCACACAAATTTTGTTAGTGAGCCTAATCCATTGGAGATTGCCATACAGGAGTTACAAGAACAACAGGAGGAACCTCCTATTTATGAACAGCATATTGTCCCTAGGATGGAGTTGGATTCCAACTTGGAGAGATACAATAAGTTTGCTGCTGTTTTTTCTAAAAAATCAGTTGTGTGTGACATTCAACCTGAAGTTGGACTCAGAACTGCTTTTCTGGAACTGGAAAACCTCATGAATAGTGAGACTAGGGTATGGTGGGATTTATCCACTCTCAAACAATACGTGGCTGAGAAGATAATCCCTCGTGGACTGCGTATAAAAAAGATTCCAACCACGGTCTATTCAGACGAGTTTGTGGTAGAGTGGAATACCATTCTCACTGATTGTTCCCTTAATTTGATGAGGTTAATTATTAAGTATGAGGAGGGAAAGTTGGTTGACATCCGACTAAAAGTCACTGAATTGAAGTCAAATTTGAACAAATATAATACATTAGAACAGTATGATTTGTTACACAATAAGTTATGTGATAATGTCTCGAAGTTGGAGGCACTTATTACAGAAACTAAAAGGGTAAAATATTTACGGGATACCAATGACTACAAACAGGATACGGTGTATGAATGGGGCAGGTGGGAGGCCGCACCCAGGTCCCCCAACTCTGGGTCTAGGAGGTCACGGTCAAGAAACAGGAGAAGGGTTGGTTTTTTACAGGACAGGAGCTCTTCTGTCGTCACTCAGGGTGCGACTGCTAATATACCAGTTCCTGGTTCTGGGCCCGCGGAGCCAGAATTTTTGCCGGATAGGCGGGTCCAGAATTCATATCCTGAATCCTCAAAAAACTCAGTGAACAGGACAACATATTACAAGAGACACAAAAAACCTTTGAGGGGAAGAAGAGGAGGAGGACACGGAGGGCAGGGATAAAACATCAAACTAAAGGTAATTCCTCACGTGGTTGGGGCTCATCTCCAGTTAACGTAGTTAACTTGTCCAGCCACACTTTCACCGAATTGGAATTGGGTCTCTTGTCCAAAGGCCTTTCCTTTTCCCCCACTTTTCATTTTGACGCCTTTAATACCCTATTAGACGTCAACAAATTTATTAGATCTGTTTTACTTAGAAAACACTTTGGATCAAACAGGGATCCTTCTCAGCAAGGTGTTCACCCTAGGGCTGATTTACCTGATATTGGAGATTTTAAAGACACATGCGCCAGATGGACCCTGGATTTCTTGGTGTCCGACGGCGGAAGTCTTGTCTCCACAGATGATGTTCAGCCCATTAGGGTTAAAAACCCGGATTTTTATCCACTGACTGCTAGGACTTCCCCTGTTGAGATCTTTCAAGATCTAGTAGAAAAGGAGTTGGTTAAATTAGCCGATAATGTTCCCACTCGACAGAAGTCAAATATATCCAGAATGGAGTCTATGGCCATTAAGCGGTTGCGGGACAACAAAAATGTTGTCATACGCAATGCTGACAAGGGAGGGGCTGTGGTCATTTTAGACAGTTCAGACTACAGGACAGAGGCCTTGAGACAGGTTGAGGATCCCCAGACATACCTTAGGTTGCCAGGAAATCCAACCCAGGAATACCAAAACCAGCTCTCTAGTCTTCTTAGTTATGGTCGGAGTCTTGGAGTTCTGGACCATAGACTTGCTGACTACTTGAGGGTTGATTCACCTACTATTCCAGTATTCCACCATCTTCCGAAAATACATAAACCGGGCACCCCCCCGGAGGGTAGGCCCATTGTTGCCGGCATTGGCTCTCTGGGGGAGCGTCTTAGTGATTGGGTGGACTCCATGTTGCAGCCCCTGGTGAGGAGGCTGCCTGGATATCTTAGAGACGCTAAGCATTTGTTGGCCAGTATGGAGAGCTTTAGGTGGGAGGATACTTTTAGTTGGCTCACAATTGATGTTAGAGCCCTGTATTCGTGCATCCCACACCACCTAGCCTTAACTGCCCTCCAATATCATCTTGCTAGGTATTCAGGGTATTCCTCTGATCTATGTATTTTCATTAGTGCTGCCACAGAATATCTCCTGACCCGCAACTATTTTATGTTCGATGGTGTCTTCTACCTCCAGAGGTGTGGTGCCTCCATGGGGGCCAAGTTTTCCCCCTCGTTGGCCAACCTCTATATGGGGTGGTGGGAGGAGTTCCACATCTTTGGGGGTGGCGGGCACCATCTTGAGCAGGTTGCGTGGTACGGGAGATATATAGATGACATCCTGGTGGTTTGGAAGGGTGGTTCAGATACAGTGGAATCTTTGATGAGTCGCCTTAACAACAATAAATGTAATTTACAGTTCACCCATGTTTGGCAACCCCTATCCATAGACTACCTGGACTTGACTCTGGTGGGTGATCTGGTTTCGGGAGTTATCCGTACTAGGACATACAGGAAGCCTTGCGCGGGTAATTCTACGTTGCAGGCGACCAGTTGTCATCCTGGACACACAATCAGGGCGGTTCCGGTAGGCGAATTTATTAGGGCGCGCCGCAACTGCTCTGATGAAGCGTCTGAAGTAATTGAGTTTGCCATGGTGGAAAGGCGCCTCCTAGAAAGAGGATATCCTAAATGGATTATCGAGAAGGGCAAACAACGCGCAGCTTCCGTCCCTAGGGGTCAATTAATTAGGGCTAATGCCCTTAATCGCAGTCCCGAGGGGAGACCCACATTCGTCACCACCTATAGTTCTGAATTTCAGGACGTTAAACGTATTATTAGTAAGTATTTACCCATTTTGGAAGGGGATGACGAGTTGCGGCCTTTTCTTCGGGATGGCGTAAGTTTTGCTAGTAGGCGTGCCCCTACATTGGGTAGTTTGTTGTCCCCTAGCCTATTTGATTCTCGTGTGCATTCCTCTACTTGGCTTAATGTCAAGGGGTCATACAAATGTGCGATTCCATCGTGCAATTACTGTAGTTTGCACACAAGGACTCATTCTGTAGAATCTTTAGGCAATGGTTATAAAGCCACCATGAAACATTTCATTAATTGTGGTTCTAAAAATGTAATTTACTTGGTGACTTGCCATGTCTGCTCCCTTCAATACGTTGGCTGTACGACTAGACCACTTAGGGCTAGGATCTCCGAACATTATCTGGGAGCAGGGTGGTCTACTCAGAATATTTCTAATGTGGCCAAACATTATCGTACTATACATGGGGGGGATATGACAGGTTTCTCCTTTCAGGGTATTGAAAAGGTTTGTTTACCCAACAGGGGTGGTGACCTACAAGCAATGATTCGGAAAAGAGAGGCACTCTGGATTTTTCGCCTTGATACTAGATCACCCAAAGGACTTAACGCTAGGTGGGACCTGGCTTTGGTCACAGGTTGATGTTTCTTGGTTATATTCCCTTCCCTTCTCCCCCTTCCCCTCTCTTTTACCACCCACCCCCCCCCCCTTTTTTACTCCCCCCCCTTCTTTCCCCATTTATTGCCCTTGACCCTCCCTGATCCATTTGTTATCTGTTATTTGCTATGTGTGACAAACTATTAATTTGGATAAATTTTGTTACATTCTGTGTTGCTCCTCGGTTCGTTGCTCTACTGTTTTAATTTCTGTATGATTTTAAAAGTGTTTTATGGATGTGTCAGTGCTTGGTGGCGAGTGGCAAATATTGATTTATCCCTCCCTCAATGGGTGGTTCGCACTCCGCCTTTCACTGCACCATCCTCTCTTTTTTAAACCTCACACAGAGGGCTGTAAGGATGACTATGATTAAGGACTTTATGTCTGAAACATGTTAGTCGAGTGCTTTTATGTGGGTCTGGATACGTCCTGAATAAAATTCTTATATCTGTTGGAGACATTGTGCGGATCTTCCTCCATTCCTTTGCTGTCTTTGGGCTTGGCTGCCCGTGATCCAGCACTGTCCCATACGGTGCGGTGGAGCGGTACCTCCAGATTTTTGCTTCCTCATAATTAAAACCCACGTATTTTATTTGCTCATTCGTCCCGGTTATTACACCATTTAAATTATCTTGCTATCACAATGTATGGCGCTGATATTTTATTTGGAAATAAAGGTGCAGGTTTTCATTTTTGCGTCTGTCACTATTTACAAGCCCATAATTTAAAAAAATAACAGTAATATACCCTCCTGACATACATGTAAAAAAAGTTCAGTCCCTAAGGTAAGTATTTATGTCGTTTTGTTTTTTTTTACTTTATTTTATAATTTTTTCTAAATGCAAAAGTTTTATTTGGGCATTTATGGGAGAGAGTAGGAGGTAAGGGGTTAATTTTAAATTATGTGCAGGTCTCTTTATTAAAGTAAATGATTGTAGGTGTAATTTTACTTTTTGGCCACAAGATGTCCTCAGTTATTAGCTTCCTGCGCATGCTTTTAGTACACAAACAGGAACTAATGCGTGTAAGTGTAAGTTACAGTGTTTACAAATGACCGCAGGCATCTAATTGATGTGCGATCATGGACACGGGGAACTAGAAAAATGAATGGGAAGTGCATTCCCATTCATTGATCTCCGGGCTAACATGTAGCAGTTAGAACTAGTGCGTGAGCACGTGAAAGCACGCACAGCGGCGATTGTAGCAGAGTTACGAATATCTACTCCTC